>NW_025776914.1:0-44320 GCF_021130785.1 Homalodisca vitripennis | reverse complement strand
TTGTGTTTGGTAACATTTTAAAATTAACATTCACCTGTTTTAATGTCTATTTTTACAAATGTTATATTTTTGCCGTTTAGGTACAGAAAATGATGAAAATGTTTGTATTAATTGAAAACCCCAGAAATATCCAGCGTAAATATAGTAAAAGTCCTTTTATTCCTTGGTTTAAAATTTACATCTTTCATGTTCGTTGAAACCCTCTTGACTGTACTACCGTGAAAAAATTAGGAAAATAATTTTGAGTTACAGACTACTTTAATTGTATTGTACTGTTTTAATAGTAACTCGTTAAAAGCCCATAAATGTCGATGACCTAATTTTAGGTACAAACTGTAAGGTTGGAAATAAGGCAAACATTTTATTAGTGGAATGTGATCTGTTGCGTACAGTAGTATTTAACCACTTAAATTTTCATTAACAAAACTTTAAAAATGGAATTCTTAATTTCTCATTATTTTAGAAAATTCCAAGATGTAACATGTAGAAAACTTTAAAATTGGTTAAATTACTATAGATGATATAAAGTGACCTGCTGAATCTATTTTAATAATATAATAATACTTTTAAAATTCAGTATCGAAATAGAATTTTTTAAAATTAAATTAATTAATTTTTATTTTAAATATCATAGTTCTAAACAATTGACTACATTTTGATACTATAAAGAACATCCCAGCGATACAAATATCTATACATATATTATTGTGTCAATAAGTTTAACCTTTAGTGTATTGACTACTAGACAAAATGTATTTGCAGAAATAGAATTAACTACAATAACTACATGGATTTATCGCTAAGATATTTTAATTTTAAGGACAATTTAATTATGTTGTATTACGGGCTAAACTGCTATTTTAATTTAGTGACCACAAGCATTACCAAAAAACAAGTCAAAGTAAATTTGCCACCTCGCTAAAATACCATGAATATTTATTTTACTTTTCATAAAAACAAGTTTGTCTGTTTCGTTTCTAACACATTACTTGCTTAGAGAGTGAGTGAGAAGGGGAGGGACACTTTTGTAAATGTAAGTGCTGTCCCGGACAATGCAATATCCGCCCACTTAACCTGTTGATATATACGGCACTCTTGGCTTCTCTAGCCCCTGCTGAGTACGTCTGTTTAAAACTTGGTTGTATTACTGTCCGCAGAAGTGCGAGCTGGACCAGAGTGAGTTGAATAAATCCTCTTAGTGTTACGTTTTTTAAAAAGAACGGATTAAGGCTGTCCTTACACGGACTCTTCACAAATTATATGTTTTATATTTCATCATGGTATGGCAATATTATTTGTCCTCCTAAATATAACGCTTACTTTGAAAGTTTTTTATGAAAATACGTATGATACAAAGCAAAAACTAAATATTTAATGCTTATATTTTGTATTATTCCAAATCTTATAAATATATATTTTTATTTGTAAGACTAAATATTTTGCTAAGTCACTAATCTCAAGGAAAACCACAGGACCCAATTCGAACCAAGCTACTCTTTTTAGTAATATTGTTGAAATACCTAAGGTAAGCTTAATAAGTGAAAGAGAATTATAACATAAATTTTCCCTACAAACTAAGCAGATTTCTAAAAAGATAGTAGTCATATTTTTGTTCATGATGGCAAATAAAATTGTCAAGAAAAATAAAAATTGTAGACACTATCAGTATGAAAGGTCAGATAAGTAAGAACATTTGTTTGGAGATATTTACATTGTAAAAACTGATTCTCGAGATGCATTATTGTAGATGCAGATAGAGGAACAAAGTTTTAATATCTAACTTTAACTCAAAATTTTGCCAATGACAAATTGTAAAACAAATTTTATGTGTATGCATTTATTAGTGTTTAAAATAACGTAATTTTATAAAACCCATCCTCAATGAATAAAGTGGCAAGTAATTGTTGGTGGAACTGTAAACTTATCCTGAATAAACGTGAACTAAAGTTCTACGAAGTATGGAACCTCCTTTTTTTGATTAATAGGTAGATTTTCGGATAGATAACACGAACCTTTATTAGTGTTTTTTGTACAAGAAGGCGAATTAAACTAGAGATACTGTAAAGTAAATTTTAAATCAACCAACTAGAAATATATACCTTTGGACTGAAGTAAAAACTTGGAGTTATTAGAATTTTGTATATATGAGCTTCTTCGTCGAGGACTACAAAACAAACTAAAAAACTTCAATTCCAAATCTCAACTATTTTTATAACTTACAAATATAAGGCCTAGAAGTAATGGATTTTTAAACGAAAATAGTATATTTGAAACCTAGCAGTGAATGAATGTTTTTTCTTGATAAAGGCTAAACATGGCAAACTTCATACAAGTGGGGCCTTCGGAAATATAATTACGATATTATTTACAGTTTTATTATAATTAACACACTTAAACTAAATTAACAATCTGCACGAAGTAAATTAATATGAGTTTGCTATCTACGGCTAAGCATATTTTACAGGACCATTATATAAAAAAAATGCATGATTAAATATTACACGTATATAATCAATTTCTACCCACCTCCAAATACCTATGTACAGAAGTTGTAAAATAATTTCACATAAGGTCTCAAGTAAGGAAATTGGAGCTATAGTTCAATGAAACTGTTTTTTTTGATTTTTGTATTTATTATAACATTGTTTTGGCCATTCACGCTCAACATGATTTACAAAAAAAATAAAAAACAATAGTAACATAGCCTATTCAGGCGTGTTTTTACAGGATAATCACACCGTTCTAATAACAATAGTTTTGTCCAAAGAAAATCATTTACAATCACTGATATATCAGTTTGGCATTCAGAAAATTATATAGGTGTGAGTCCTCTTAATTATAACCTGAGCCAAAGGCTTAAAAGTAAGATAGGTATTGAGGGAACTTCAAGTCCGGATATTGGCTTTCTCCCGAAACCGGAACGGATTTGCAGATCGTTGCCACTCTCGCCTCTCCCGTCTTGTGTTCCTCTCTTTAAGGTACAGTTTGTACAGTATCTAATAATAATTTTTTTACTCTTAAACTTTTGAAAGTTTTTTTTATTTGTTTTTTAAACAATTTTAGTTTGGTGTTTCCTTTAATCGGCAGAATTCAAAAATATTGTTTTTATTGTAAGAGTTGTTTTTTAAGTGCACGAAAATGTTTTTATTTTTAGAAATTCTTCACGAAATAATTGAGTTTTGTATAATTATATATATCTTAAAGTACAAGTAAATAGTTTATTAAAAAATTTTTTTAAACGTACAATACGTTTTTTATAAAATATATAAATACAAATATATTTCTTAAACGATATTGGAGGACCAAGTAAAACCTGGTAAAACGCTTGAGAAATATGTATTGAAATTTAAATTATGTTAAACACCATTTATCATAAATTTTAATCAAATGTTTATTAGGTCGTGAGTAATAGGGTTTTATATGTGTTCGGTATTGGTAGTTCTTCATAGTAGTATTTGATTGGTTTAGTAGATGCCACAGCTATTGTTATAACGTAGGTTAATTTAATTTGTTTATAGTCATTTTAAAACTAAATTGTAACGCAAAATTCGGGTACGAATTTAATTCAACCGACAAACTATTGCCACACTTCTTGCAAATAAATATATTTTGTTTTAGGCCATTTCTGTCCACACATGTGGTTTGGCAGGACCGAATAGAATTTGCCAGCGAAGACCAATTTGTTTTAATCCAATATTTATTGAAAGTAAAATTATGCATAACCGACTCATAAAAAATTTACGTATTACTTTACAAGTCAAGCATATCAGGTTTATTATTTTCTAGGTTTGACAGCCCTATAATTTAGTTCCATTTAGTATTACAGACCTTTACTTCAAAGTTTGGTAATTAATATAAAAAAAAAAAAAAAAAAAATCAAGCGAATGTTCTACTTGCATTTTTAAAAATTTCAAACCCAGAATAGTCCAATCCGTTTCTCATGCAGCGTTTATCATCAAGCCTCATCGTTCCTACCTTTACATTGATCATGAATTTAAGCACTTGTTGCACAGACCATGAAAAGTTGCGCTATTCATCGATTGAGTTTATTTTTATGAGAAGGGAAGTTACTACTTACTGCTGTAGAGATTAATAACTTTTCCTCTCAATCCTAAACAACAGTTAAACTGTTACCATAAGCATAAAAAAAGAAATTTCATTTGCATGTTTTTTTGGAGATCAGGGGTTTAATTATTTGAAAATACGCCTAAAATTACTTTTGGTTTTTGTAAAGAATAACGACTTATATTATATCTATGTAGAATACTCATTAATGTTATCTGCTACAATTTATTTTATTTATGACGTATCATATGCTAAGTTAAACAGAGCTTACATTTTGGAAACCCAAATGAAAAAATAAAATAAAAAAAAACTTATTTTGTTTTCTAGTAACTAAACTAACCAAACCAAATGTTACTATTACAAGTAAATAAAGATGATGTTTCAGTTATTAAAACTAACCTATTGTGCTTTGTGGTTTACTTAATAAACTAATAAGATATTTTATAAAATTTAACCTTAAAAATGCACGCCTTTAGATTTTTAATGATTGGTCCTATCGCTAATTTAATTGAATCTATATTTATCTAGGTATTTTTGGGAAAATTATATGTATTGCCATTTTGCTAAATTAGGGGAACTTAATAGACTGTTGTTAGTTTCAACTTATTTTATCACGTGTATTTAATGTGATAATAACTCCCAAGTTGCCACAAGCCCTTTTAGATATATTAGATTTTAGATGTTTTTGTAAGTCATAAATCTTATGAATGTAAATTCTAGACGTGTTTATTAAAGTGTTAATTCCAAACTTTTCTTTACAAGGAGGGTACTTATATTTGTTAATTCATGTTACAGGAATATTGGGCTGTAATGACACGCGTGAGTTTTCATGTGTATTATTTATAGGGATAAATGAGGAATTTTAGTCTTATCATTATGTAGTTCACGTAGAATTTTTCGTATATAACTCAAAGTTGTATAATGGTAAATGAGTTGGCCCAGCTGTATTAAATTGTACGACGTTGTGGATTTAGTTTGAAAATACATAACGTTTTATTTTTTTCATTAGAGTCTCGGTATATATAAAATCATTATTCTTAGAACACCTCTCAGTAATGCAAGGAAAAAGTCTTTAACAATAAACTAATGTTTTACTCAAAAACTTTGTGCGGGTTTGTAATGTTACGAAGAAAGCAATTAATAAAATCATTAAATTGTGAAGGGGTGTTTCTTGTGCTACAATTCAATACAAAATTATGTTTGAAATCCCGTTGTACAAGGGTGGTTAGAGATTCAAATGTCTTTTTCGAAGCCAAATACTTGTAATTATAAAAGTGACAGAAGAAACCTAATAAGTTTCTTTTTTGTATTTAATTTAAAGTTATGCGAAAGTCACTTTTAGAATTAAGGAAAACAGAGATCTCTCTGGAGAACGTTAAATACAAGATCAACAGTGAATACTTTTCGCTCTGAATTTTCGATATACTGTAGATATTCTTCATTTGTTGGCGCTCTGTGGTGATCAAAAGCAGTTCACATCGAATATAAAGGTTCTCACTCACCCTCACTCCTTTTTGGATACGAAAACTCAATTTATTTTGTAAGACTCCAATATCGTTAAACTGTAAAAAATAATTCGATCAATTACTGCAAATTATTCTGGTGGTAGTGACAAAATTACTGATTTCCGATCGGGATTGGTAGCATAACTTGAAGTAATATATACTAAAACATGTCTTGTTTAATAATTTAACTTTTATTCATCTTCCTATTATTAAAAGTGGACTATTATATAAAATATCTCGACATTAGATAGTAGTAGGAAATCAAAGGATGGTTAGTGTAAAAAGCATTATGTAAGATTATATTTAGGTCTTTACTTTAAGTATGTATACAACCGGCAATAAAAGACTTCCATAACTTTTTTAAGTCCCTAAGGGGAAATGCCCTTTGTATGGTAAACTATCGATGTATTATTTCTTTACTTCCAAGTATTTCACGAAGTTTAAAAATAGCGAGCAAAAAATTACGTTTACATGAAGTAATAGTTATGTACTTGAAGATTATATAACGTAAAATTTAAAACTACTCTATTGGTAAATATTTAAAACTTGGAATACCAATGCTCTATTGCCATAAGCAAAGATATTAGGGGGGGGGGGTACTTTAAATTTCTAGGAAATATAACATGACATTTTCGTACAAATTACTTATTAACAATCTACGAAGTAAAATATTGCAACATTATAATTTTTAATATGTTGGCATTACCTACATGAATTGTATTCTAGATCCATATACAATTGAACACGTGATCATGGATTTAAAATTAATTTTACAAATACCGTAACTTAATAATTTTCGGTGTAACTTTGATGGGTCAACCTGTTTTACTCAAATATTCTTATCTCGCCACTAAATTTTTTGGAATCGTAATTTTTCGTATTTGTCAATTGAATTTATTTAACGACCTTTCCCGTAAATTTGTTTTAACAGACAATTAATAAATAATATTCAATTAAAGTTTGTTTGTATTAACATTATAATACCGAAAAGGCATCTAATTAAACCAAATATTATATGTTCGATCACAATGGTAAGGAATAAAAACCCTTAGTAGTAATTTAAGTAGACATTTTAAAACCATGACCTATTAATACTTTCATCTAACTGAAATAACATGTGATGTGTTCTATGATAAAACGGGAAATAGCATTTCTCATGGATAAGCACAATTTGGTAACACTAATGATTATAGGCCTTCTTAGTATATCACACATAAATAATAAAGAAATAATGACATATAATGATAAGAAACAGAAACCAATTTGGAGGCGGCGTAATGAAAAATGGCGAGAAGAAACAAGATTAATGTTTAGAAACTGATTTCGATTGGGGCTGACGCGCTGATTGTTACCCGAGGTCCCTGGCTGATAACAATTCATCCATCAGTGGATCAGCAGACTCAGAAAAACTTAGCAATGCTAAAATCAACCATCACTCTTGGAAACTCATCCAAATCTACAATTAATGGAAGATTATTTGGACATTTAAAACAAAAGTTTTATTATATTTCAGTTTTTTTTAAATATCGTTGATGTATTTAACATAACAAACAATAGTTGGAGACGTTGGATCTGTGTATGCGTATATAGAATAGTTGTCAAAGTATGAGTCTGCTAAATTATACACAGGTTCCAATGTCCGTGATATTTAAGTATCGACTGGCTTGCTTTAAAGTAATAGAAACTCTAAAGTTAAGATTTCACAGTGTACAAGAACCACAAAAGGTGTCTCTTTATTAGTTAGATAATAGTGAGGGAAATGTGGCAATGTTATTCATACGGAACGTATAAAATACGGGCAACGAAACTACTGCCCAAAACTCAACGCTACGGGGGGCGGTAGTCTTTTTCCAAAATGTAAATTTAATGCAATTTATTTCAAATGTATTACATAGTAATTATTATCAATTTCATTGCTTCTTCAAAAACCGACTTCGTACTTAATATTCAAGAGGAGTTATAAAAGTAATTTTAAACCAGGAATACAAATTGCGAACACAATAACACTAGCTCTGACAGGATTCGTAACAAACAAAATCAAATTATCCTTTTAACGTTGTGTTTCCATTTGTGATATTACAGAAGCTACTCCTGAGGTTCTGGAAATTTCCTTTATAAAAGTACTTCAAACCTATGTTTAAACACTACGACAAGAATCATATATTGTAAATAGTAACATTCAATATGGGCATTGAAAATAAAATAGTGTTATGGTTTGTTGTTTGCATTATGCTACAAATCACAATGATTATTCTTTTGGTAATGGGAACTAAGATTAGATAAGATCTGAGATTAAAGATAAGATTATATTAAGATTTTTCTTTTTTTTACCAAGATTAGAATAACTGAAATAATTATTTAACTCATTATTTTTCCATTCCGTTGTTTTATACGTAGAAGAATAATTCCTTAATTAATGAGGAGTATTGTCGGTTAATGGGTGTTGTCAGTTGAAATGGAAAAAATATATACGCTACACATAATATAAATACTAAAAGTGCTATGGGCTATTATTTTAATTAATAATATTCGCTGTGCATTGGTAATTTCACTAAGTTTTATGTGTTACTATATCACATAGTATAACTTTATAGGTTTGCGCTACAGTTTGATTTAATTTCAAAATGTAATTACCATAAAAACATTTCCTTACCACAATTGTTGTCTATAACATTAATATAAACTTGCTTGATGAAGCTAAGCAAAAATCACATTGAAGTACATAAAACATTATTAAATTCAATTTTACATACAAAAAGATTTATTCTAATAATATTGGGATACGCAATAAATAAAATTAACCTTAATTATTAGGCTTTATGTGTGTTACTAATTTTATTCGACTAAATTGTAGTACTTAGTAGTTATTAGTTTGTTTAGACATTTATTTATTCTGTCATTTTATCGCTGCCATTATCATTACCTATAAGACCTATCTAATATTCATTCGTTAATGTTCAGTTAAAACCAGCGGAGGCAAATAAGACCAGTTGTTTATATAGAAAATTAAAAACAAGGTTTATTGCGCAATCCGATCCATATATACCGTGTAGACACACAGCTTCAATATCATTACGGATATCGTTAGTGAAAAGTTTTGAATTTTGATTTGGAAAATACAAAGATGAACATTTACCATCATGAAATAAACCGACAGACTAAACTACCTAAGTCTAGTAAATTAGGATAGCCTAGTAAGAAATAAGGATGAAGAATTACTCTGGTGACGTTTAGTTAAATTTCAGCTTCTGGAATTAAAAAAAATATTTGTTTTTGTTTTTGGTATACTTATATGATGATAAATTGCCTATATTATAGAAACTGAGTAACCTAGGTAAAATAAAAAATATGTAAATCCCTATTTATAAAGACTAGTACCAAGTATATCAAACAAGTTATGTTGCTGAGTTATTATAATAAATGAATTGAAAAATAAACAGTTAATTCTAGGCTCACTCGTACCTGTAAATGGTGCGATAATAAACAACTAAAGCTGGATAAAGTTGGATTATAATCCTGTTCAACCAGGCGTAGTATTTTTCTGCTTACTTCAGACATTTGTTCGCTAATGAAAAGAAAACTATGTATCTTATACATCTCCATCTCAGTTGCAAACTATTGCACTGTGTTTTAGAGCTGGAATTCTTGCTCAGAGAACATAATTCCGAGTGGATTGACCTATATATGAATGCTAGTATTGCAAAGCTGGTAGATTCGTGTTTGAACTCAATTACTGCACCGCGTACGGAAAAATGAATTTGTATTTTCTGTTAGTTGCTTAAGTCAATAGGATGGAATTAAAACTTCCTCTGTTAATGTAAATGCAACTTCGTAAAAAAGAATGAATTTCTAGTTTGAAGTAAAATAAGAAAAATTTATATGTGTGGCGTAAAGCAGGATATACATGTAAATGGGGAGGGTACTACATACTATATATTTCCTTTGAATGAAAATATTTGAATAAAATGAAAGTCATTATCCATATTTGAAAATAAAGAAAGTCATTCGGATTACATAGTTGGTTTCAATGAAGAACAACAATTAAAAGTACAACGTAGTGATTTTAATTTTTTAAATAACAATAGTTTTTTCTTAGTTCTAGGATGTATAGATATAGCTTCAATAATACTAGCGTAATTGCCTTGTAAAATATTAAAAAGATGATGAACTATGTATGTATGTATATCTACATATGTATATATATCTGAAATAATTTGAGGTATTATAAATGTAAGCTATACTAATTAATTTAGAAGTGGAATATAAACATTATTCTCTGATTCTCACGTGGTGTTCCGATGACTATTTTAATGAATTGCAATAGTGAAATCAGTAAAAATGTAAAAATAGTTAGCCTTTATTTATCGTTGCCATGGATTTGCCCATTTGTGTCACTAGTAGACTCCAAATATATTCCGCTGGCATATCTCAAACAACTATTACTAAGTTATACCTTAGCGGGGCAAAATGCATGCGTGATTGTTGAATAAATGAATTATATTCTATTCTATATAGACCCAATCACACAAGCCTGGACCAAAAAATAGCGATATCTCTCAACTGTATGTGGCAGATTTTCAGTGTCTTTATTTTTGGTTAGTTATTACCGCAAAAAACGATAGAATTGTAATAAAAGTTCAAAAAATATTTATATTCTTGTAATTGCTTGATAAACTTTTCAAAACATCTGATAACTTTCACCTGTCAACATGTTTTTTGCTCCTGGTTTGTGCAAGCATACTTATAAAATCATTTACTTCGATTATGCGTTGACGGATTCTGTTTTCAAAAGGTACCATTGGAACTTCTATTAAACTCACTGAATAGTTGCTATCCTGTTACGTTTTATAAACTGGATTGTTTTATTTAACTTTTAAAATCTTCAACATAAACACATGCAGTTTTCTGAATATTAAAGGGAATAAATTTAACATTTTTTAAATGTTCTTTTTATACATCAATGCAATGTGCAATTTTTGGTACCTTCAGCTTAAGTAGTTGTAGAGATATTATTTTATTAAAAAAAATACGAAATTGTCGGCTAGCCAGTAAACGAGACATTTCTCAACCTATGTGTATTTGACTTTTTTGTGGAAATGATAATTACTATCAGTACAGAAGTTTTTGAAAACAATTTTTTTGGCCACTTTGTATATACTCAAGTGTAAAGGCAGTGATTAGCTGTAACCGTTTTCTAGTAATTATTCAGTTATTGCAACCTATTATGGGATTAATTTACCTGAGAAACAGTCAGTTTTTTTATTACTATAATTTATGTGCTGCTGCAGTGATCAGTTTATAATGTATTTGTTTAATAAATGCTTAGCTCTTCCCGTAGTCGTTATATGAGACTATAAAATTTTTACAGTTAAAATGCTTGTGCTGAGTACGTATTTTTATGATTTCCCTTAGTTTATGTTTTTGAAGTATATACGATAGATGTATCTTCTTAAAAATGAATGGGAAATTGCAATATTTTTGGAGCGATACAATAAGTTATGACCTTTACACAAGTTTATGAAACAAAAAAAATTATTTAAAAGGCAAATCTTGTTTAGAAAAATAAAATTTACACCGGTTTCATAATTATTAAAGTAACAAGGGCATTACCTTAGCTTTGGTATATTCTCCGATACATTTCACCAATAAACAGATTTAACAAAATGCAAACATAAAACCCCACCTGTCTACGAATTACAAATTCTCTCTTGACACCCCCTCTCCAATGCACATATTCAAGAAGCTAGCCCTCCTAACCTGCCCTACAACACAAAAATCTCAACTGTGAGCTAGGAGCTTTAGTCTGTCCAATAGGATTATTTCCCTGGAACTCCCCAAGGAGTAGATTAATTTATCTTGGACCTGTTTGAAGTCTGGAACATTATTCATCTAGACAACATGGATATATTATTTAAGTTATTATTTACACTATGTACTCTTTTACCTAAAGATAAACGAAAGACAATGTGGTAGTGCAAAATATATATATCCATATTAGCATGTGTTGTTAAGACGATAATGGCGTTATGACTAAAAGAGGGTCTGTTATAAGTGAATTTGTATGGAAATCGGAAACAAGAAATACGTGCAGGACTGAAATTAATCAAATGAAAATAATATATATGAAATTGGCTACAGGGACAATGAGCACGAGTGTTTGAAGATAGAAGAAAAAATATATGAAAGTGTGACATTTTAAAAAAATATTTGAGGGGTATGGATTACAAACTATAAGAGAGAGACATGTAATCACCTCATAAATTTGTAATTTCTAAATACTTGCTGGTAAATCATAATAGAATATAACCTCAATGAATGTGTACTTCAATGTGAGCATATTAAAATGAGTACAGTTTATAGTTTAGTTCAAAACTCAAGCACCACCTCAACTATATGAAGTTTCAAAAGCTCTTGAACAAAACGAATAAGTTTTTTTTGTCGCTTCGGTGTTTATGCCTTAACAAAGTTAATGTTAATTGTTTTGGCATTATTAAGATTATATTAATAATCCATGAAATAGATGCGTATCGTAGTTAAAAATATTATGTAGTGTAAAATATAAGTTCAGTTTATTTTACTACACATTTGGACTAATAGAAGAAAAACTATTGATTTTTAAAGGGAATATTAGGTATATATCTCCCTAATGATAGAATGGCCGAGAGATGTTATATTACAAATCCACGTAAAATCATAAATTTATATATGTACGTATAACATATATTCCAAAATCTAAAATATAAATAAATCCAAATTCCAAAATAATATAATTATTATATATGGCGTTGACATTGGAAACGTCATATTTTCTTTTTTTTTCAACATTTTTTGAGTCCAGTGGCTTGTTTGTTTAATAACTTTTATTTCCTTAATAATCTCATATTACATTATGTTTCCAAACTGATAATGTCTTTCCCGTTTTAATAAGGATGACAGAAGTGTAATTAAAAAGTTATCAACCTTGTTGCTGTTCTCGATGATATAAATTGTCCATAGATATGAGAGAATCTATGATATTCTGTCTATATCAGACAGGTCATCTAGACAAATATAATACCTTTGTATAGAAATATTGAGTTTCCATAGCGAGCACATTAACCAATCAGGAAGCAGTAGAAATTGAAAAAGACTGAAAGGTAAATCTAGATCATTGTGAACCGATGTTTGCAATATTTGGTAATCTTCACTACGGGATCGAGGCGTGTTTATCACGACATCTTTTGTGAGAAAACTGAAAATAATCTGTTCCTGCTGGTTTATGCATCAGTTTCCTCTTGCTTTGGCTCAGATCATTTCCTTACTAATCGTATATATTTTTTAGATTTTTTTAGTATCTGATTATTCGTAAAATATAAGCAAGGAGTACTCCTTATAAATATTTTGGAGGAAAGCTTGTTCCTCATATTCCTTTAGCAAAAAATCTATGTGTTTATGCAGGTGATCTATGTCTGCTGTTCGGAATTCCTCAGAGTGATCTACAGAATATAGTTTCGAGTCAGTTTTAAGCTATTTTTTTCCAACAATTTTTGCGGTAAATCCCCTAAAGTCAAGTTTATTTTAACACGGGTATGACGATATGTATGTATGGCTATTGAAGCCGTTATTCCAGATTGTGCACTGTGCGTAAGACTGTTGATAAATAAATGCGTTAGATTTTTTAAACAAACGTTCAGACAACAGATGCGGCTTATTCGTAATCGGTAATCCAAGGACTTGTTTCCATAGCAACGGAACGTTTATTTCTACGCTATACTTTAGCACGTTTGATGGCTTTTTCCGTACATGGAAGATAATGGTGCAATCCTTAAGACCTGCGCGCTAAACCTCTATTCATATGTCGAATTGCGTGTGGTTCGTTTGTATCTAAATATTTTTTTACAATGGCAGTAGGATGAATTTAAATGAGATCACAATTTTGTGTTTTTCTTTGTTTGATATGCCTTGTTTTCTGTGAAATGAAAAAATAGCTTATCTTATGTTTTATACGTATTTATTGGCAAAATATATCTTTTTATAGGTTTCAAAAAATAAACTAAAAATTCCTTTACATTCAATAATAACTTCGTAAATCCTAAAGTTCAAAAGATATTTATGGAAATTATCGTTAGTTAACTATTGGGAAATGTAGAAGTTTTACTTCCAGCCCTGTGAAGGTTAAATCTTGGCTATTAGTCAACCAGCAAGTTGAACTAAAATAAACTGTTTCACGCAATTCTTATTTTTTTCATTGTTTTCAGGAAAAATTTATGTTAGTAATTACCAAACTTTGAGTATCGTCACAGTCTGCCAACTTTGCTCCACGAAAACAAAACAAACATCTCGTTTCTGGCAAATAAGTTTGTTCTGTTCCTAATAAAAATTACTATAACCAAAATTACAATATTTTTATTAAAATTTATTAAGATGTATGCTACTATAAATAAAACTAGTTATAACTTTAATAATACATATCGTATATTTTATTAAGTATATAATATAGGGCTATACATTTAGTATATATAATTGAGGGCTATACATGTGTACGTGATTCGGAATTACTAATTTCATTTTTAAATAAAAGAATCACTTTTGAAAAAATTGATACTCTTTCTATACAACTAGCAGTTACCCTTGTCTCCACGCCTTGTTGATACGTCAAAAATATTTTGAAACTTGTATATGTATAGCTATTGTAATTTACCCCTGATTGTGTATCTTTCCCCGATGAAGAACATATTTAATGCAAACATAGGTCTACGAATACTTCTTAAATTTTGAAGCGTTTAATTTCGAAAATTATAATTTCTTTACAGTAAAACATATTTTTGATGCTGCAATTGTGTTTGATTTGCAAGAACACACACACACACACACACACACACACACACACACACACACACACACACACACACACACACACACACACACACACACACACGCATATATATATATATATATATATATATATATATATATATATATATATATATATATATATATATATACAGGGTGTCAATTAAGTCTGTAACCTCTTTTTTAATTTTTGAACCACAATAGAAAGAAATACCAAAGTTCACACGTGCTTACTGGTGATAGTAACGCACTCATCTGCCCAATTACCGACCGGATAATCCCTTTGGGGACAGTCCGCAAGGAGTCAGACAAAATTCTTAAATAGCAGCATAGGTCAAGTTTGGTATTAAATTAAAGGTCTTTTTTTAGCAGAGTACAATGCCGCAAACCGGACTTCAAAAGGTGGATTAATTCAGTAGTTATAGCTATTTGAATTTTAAAACAATTGAGCAATGTAAAATTATTAAGTATTACAAGTAAACACCAATTTTTAAGTACCTGTGATCAAAGTAAGTGTTCAAAATGTTCCCCTATTTATGTATGTATGTATGTATGTATAGTTATAACTGTAAACATTACTCATTTAAGCTGGAAGATGTGAAATATACATTTCCTCAAAGAAATAACTTTTCTCTCAGGAATGCATAAAAAAAAATATTATTGCATTTTAACTAAAGAAAAACCAAATTCGAAATATTTTTTTTTCTTTTGAAACAAAACTATTCTACCTAAATCTTCTTTATCATACTTTATTCAATACACGTTATAAAACGATCCGTTATAGCTCAAGGCGTGTTCCTGTAATCATAAACATGTATTATCCACTTCTTGATATTGTTTGTATGTATATTACTAACTATATTTCCCTTTAAAAAGCAAAACTTATATCTTGCCTTAATCTATTATGAATATTGCAAATACATGTTATAGATTAAATGAAATGAATGTTAAACATTACTTATAAAGGCTGAAAAGGCTGTCAAGTACAACATTTAGACCACTAAGTTCGGTCATCACACTAACGGGCGCACCAGAATACTGATTGCTTTTATCCAAAGTTTATTTAGCAGGACTTAGTAGATTATTTCATTGTAGTAAATAAATGGATGAAAATTTAATGCATTCGGGAATATCTTAAATATAATCTTCAAGATTAAATTGCCAGAAACATCTTAACCACCTCCTTGTCCAGTTTACGCTTTCTGCATCTCTGTAAAGTAATAAATAAATAATATAATTGCACAAAATTCTGAGAGCAGTTCAACCCTATTCCGAAATAATAATGTGGATAATTAGGTAGTTTATTTGGACACTTACATAGCTTGAATGATATGGAGACGGTTCCTAGAATGAAAACGTACATGGAATGTTTTGAACTCGTATAAAACCCCTACAGATTAAAGAGGAGCAACAGTTGAGGGCGGTTGGTTCACCACCAGACCGACTACTGAACATCAGCAGAGCTGACCGCAGTTTTCAGACGGTCAGTGTAGTGAGCTCTCTTTTATGCGTTTCTTTTATAAAAAAAGTCTAATTCATTACACAAAGCTAATCATGAACCTAGCTGCTACCATTTAGACACCAAAGGTATAGTTTTTGATTCTTCAACAGTAGAATATCATTACTTTTAGGATAATATACAATTTTCTTTTTCAAAAGCCAACTTTCATAATAGTCAGTATTGTGACAAGTCTCTATTCAGATGTAACATACAACAAGTATAAACTTTTTGTATGTTTTCTGAATACAAGTATTCAGAATAATTATTGCAATAGTATAACGTTTTGCAATATTATAAACATGAAAGTGAAATTGATCTTTAGAACTATATTCACTAGACTTGGTTGTTAATTATCTCGTTAGTACAGAAACCAATTGATCAAAGTTGCAATGCAAAATGACTACTGCAGACTGTTCCGGTACACATTGTGGAATTGACTATATTCTATGGGTTTTTTTAAGTTTCTTTATGTTTATGTTTCTCAGCCATACAGTATTACTTATAAAGTGTTTTTTGTTTTAATAAGTAAATTTAACAATGTATTGTCAGGACATGTAAACATATTTTTTATACTCTGAAAAAGTATTTAAGGAACTGATTTACAGTACATCTCCAAAGTGGCAAGTATAAGTATCAAGATGTCAAGGAAAATGAGGGTATTCAATTTACACACAATAATACAATGATTTAATCAGGATCAAACACTAATGTTTTGAATAAAATCTTTTATTTGCGTAGGGGGAACGCATTTACGTACAGATATTGGGGCTCGCCCGGTTAAACACAGGGAATACCCACTAAATCCATACGAACCGCGGGGATCCAGGCAGGGAACCTTTTAAAAGGATTATTTCATGTCTAGCGTCATAACCATATAGCCATGATAGTCTTCAGTAAGACTAAAAATCAGTCAGGCAACCCTGTGTTTTCATGCGACAAACAATGTGTTTTAACACAGAAAAGGCATTCCACGTGTGCAGCATTATCTCCACTTCGGTTCTTTTGTGCTAGGTAACACGCTATAACTCGAAGAACGAATGATTACGTCATCATCGTCTCACGGACAGTAAGCACCACGAGGGGACCCAACATCTCCTCTTGCGGTGAAGGTACTTCCTAAAGTAGCCATCCCCCGTCAGGAACTGACATAGAAAGAAGAATCCAGCTTTCAGGTCTCTGATGAGGCTAAGGGTGGCACCCTCACCTCACATTTACTGCGAAACTTGCATGGTTTATTTCCTCACTGTTTCCTGACGCTTTTTTCGCCCGTCAAGGCGAACAGTTCGAGGGAAATGATCTTACTATTCTATATGCTAAAATTCATAAAACATGTTTAATAATATCAGTTTCTTAGTGTAATTGAAGAAGTTTGTTCGGTGCTGTATGCCGAAAGTATCTAAAAGCTGACTTCTTTTTGAGGTTAAGACCTCCCAAAACTCACTTGTAGGTGTGGTTCGTTAAACTTCTAAACAGTGGTTTGTTTACACAGGTGTAAAAACCTAAGAATTTATGATAGACCTTGAAGGTTCTAGAAATCGGCTGCTGATGAAAGTCAAAAGATAAACAAAACCAAAAATATATAATACAGATTTTTTTATGTTCAATTTGAATGCTGTAAGCATATCGAGGTGGATTACTCTGTACTGTATACTTTATAGATTATGGAAGACAGTAATTTAAATTTAATTAAATTGTATAAATTGAATAAAGTTAAATTCACTTTCACAGTTACAGAATAAAACACGCGAATTTATACCATTTTCCGACTTTTTATAAAATCAAAGATACAAAGAAATTTTAATCCTACTTGCTTTGAATATTAACTTTCTTAAAAACTAAAAAGAATCCATTGTTCAAAAACACTTCTCAATCTTTTCAAAAATCAAACCTAAATTTAAAAAAATTAAAATAAATACTTGTGAAATTGCAACAAATAATAAAACATATTAAGAATAAATTTACTAAAAAAGTAGACATTTCTTTATTTCCATACATAAAACATATTATAAAGTTTAATAAATTAAAAATTTAAAAGGTTAATAGCTATTCCGTATGTTTAAATTGATGATAATTGGAAATGCAGCCCAAAGATTTGGTGGACTGTTTACGAGATATACAGACACTTTACTGGTCATTCAAACTGAGACAGTTCATCAGTTTAGGGCAAGAGCGAAGTTGAGGCGGAGGGTTTTTAGGGGTAAGTGACAAGGGCAGGCCCCACTATCGAACAAGATTTGAGCTGGTTCGTCTTTCATGATCGGCCGAGGTTTTCGACGCATCCAACGGTCTTATGACAGACTCGAAGTCGTAGCTTTATTCCAACAAAGGAACCTGTTGTCAATTCATGGGCCTAAGTACTCTAAAGTACAACTTAAAAAGATAAAACAATTCCAGAAGTTAATTTTAGATGTTACAAGCTTCTAAAATCCTGCTGCATAAAACCTCCTAAAGCCGATTTTAGATACTGGGAGAATCCAACAAACTTTAAATGCCTTATTCACGAAGCTCACAGTGATATTTTTAAAAGAATACTCTGTGAGTATTTTTAGAAAGAGTGTTAAGCGTATTTGTGTAGGTAGCAAATGTCTGCTGATCTAAGCTAAAGAGGTAATGCCCATTGCATCTCATTGGCGCTATTTAGATATTTCGGGGTGGTTTGTATAGATGCAGATCAGAAAATGCTAGAGATAGAGTGCACACAGACACAAGCAATCCTAGAGACTTAGACGATCTAAGTCAAAAGCAGTAAAGACCGAAGGCTCTAGAGAAAACACTGTAATACAGATGATGATATTCCATTAATGATGTATACAGAGAAGAAAGGCATATTTCGGGTAGTATAGGCTTGTCAGACCTAGCAAAAATTAGTTTGCATCAACCACAAAATAAATTCAGTTGAAAATTCAGGCCACGCATGTTGCTTTTTAATTACATAGAATCATAATTTAATTAAAAATAAAATTTTATTGAGGCTAAAATCACCACTTGATGACCTTTTTATTTTACAGTGGAGAAAGAAAGTGAGAATGGGAGGATATGTATGTCAATATGAGCTGTCCGGACAAGCAATATATTATGCCACTCTGTTATAAACAAATATAGGTTCTTGGCTATAGAAGCTGCCGAGTATCACTGTAAATATAGTTAGTATGTGTACAAGACCAATAGTTACACGTGGGTCTGTTCTCTTACAAGGCGATCATTTGTTTAGTAGAGATAATCTTGCTTTTGCAGTTTCTTACAAATATGATGTAGGGAACATCTATTAGTTCACTGATAATCTTTGAATATACTGTATTACTTGCATAAAGTAACTGTATTTAGTGAAGATTACTTTTATTTATATAAATATTTTGATGAGTGAAGGAGGATTATAAATGAACATGAAAGATAATTGAACATTAATACATCTTAAATGTGGTAGCAATAAAGTTTATTTATTTAGAAACGTTAAACTATAATAGTTCGTAAATACAATAAATGTGGTTTTTATGTTTGCATATAAATATTTAAGATATTTTATGTAAATATTGGTGAAAGTGAAGTTGTTTCAAAAGTGTCTGATTTCACGTTAATTGACTATGAGCTTGATAAACTACTAAGTAAAAATCATCAGTTTTGGTACTGAAGACGAATATATCAAACATGAAATGAACAAAGATATTCTAGATGTCAGTTTGTGACTTATATATCAACGCAAGGAGACCTCCGATTACTATATAAAAAACAAAGGATTGAATTCAGTAAATAGTTTGGAATCTGTTCAGATGTTTACAGAGTAATCTTGTGAATTTAATTTTAAGTTTTTTAGTTTTAGAGGCCTTTGGTTTTTAGTTTATTTGATAACAGTGACAAAGGAAAAATAAACATTTTCAAATTAAGACCTATTTAAGAGGCCAAACATTTATACAGCTTACAAAGACCTTTTAAATATAACATGTGTAAACATTCGTATCTCATAATAAAACACAATCCGCATTATGCTTATACAATTTTTATGAAGATTTTACGTGACAACGTCTTTTCCTCGGTAGAATATTTATTGATATGAATATTATTAAATTGCACAATATGAAACAAGGAATTGAATGAAAATAAGAATTGCACAAATTTTAACTATAGAAAATATATTTTGTTTACTAAAACATTGTACATAATTTGAAATTAATTAAAATTTGTTATTGTAAATGGTAAAGTTGAATAAAACATTTACTAAAATCGGAATTTGAAATTCTTGCTAAAACACAGTTAAATTCTAACTCCGCGCGTGGTGATTGGTCGGTTTAGTTCGTTTGTTTGGTCGCACTGTTATGACAGGTTAGAGGTTATAATTTGTTATTTTAAATGTTTGACTAGCAATACGCGCTGTTTCTTCTCAATCGACTGAATTACGATTGATTGCAGAATGATTTAAACTAATAATTTACTTAACACTATCAACATTTGTCAATAGTATGACATAACCTATAAACTCAGTTTCTCAACTTTTGTGTCAATCTAACAATTAATCAATCAATCATAGTTTACGATAATGAAATATCAGTGTACAATTATTTACCTTTATTGTTGTAGTTGTTGTAAATGACGAATCTAAGCACTCCACATTTTCACGAATAAACATAGTTATCTGCTTTATCCCGTGCGGCGGACCCACTGGACGGGCATCGTAACGTTACCGGGCGTTACACTTTTTCATGAGTGACTCCGAGCCGCAACCTAATTTAAGACGTTGTCACGTCAAAAAAGATCTGTTCTGTAAACACAACAGTATTTAATATCATATCATAATAATAAATGAAAATAACATTTTACTAAAAGTGTGTATTTCATCGTGAAATAAGAATTGAAATATTAATGCCACAGTATACATAAAAATATAATTCAATCACATGGATCTGTTTAAATTCTTATATATTTAATTAAATTTTCTGTACTTGCTCTTAATTTTAAATAAACACTTATTAAATACTTTTGGAATAAAGTGAGCATTACCATCCCAACAAATACTTCAATAAAGCATCTGTTCCTTCACTTTTGCCTAGTTTCAGAAACACATATCATATCAGCATTAAAAAGCAATCACATTAAAAATCATTAACGTACTTTTAGCACAAATACTCACTTCTAAATTTATTGAAAAAATGTCGTCCAATCATATAAAGAACACTAAAATTCCATAGTGTGATGTATTATTTTAATGGGTTTTCTATTCAATCAATATATTACATAAAGTAAGCAATATGCTACATAACATTCATTACTGAGGCCGCATGCTAAGTTTCAGTTTTACAGATATATTTACTATTTGAAGTGTTAAATTGTCACGATATTGTTATCAGTTCCATTTCACTTCGTCCCATATAATCGAATGCAATGTTACTTATATAAAATTTAAGCTTTATACCAAACATAAGTCTGTAGGTTAGCTCGTTTTCTAAATACAGTGCAGACTGTACAAGACTTGTCACTGGCAAGAATAAAGCTTCTCAAATGTTCTGCAGCATTGAAAAAAATGTCGTCCAATCAAGTAAAAAACACTAGAATTCCATAATGTGATGTATTATTTTAATGTGTTCTCTATTTAATCAATATACTACATAAGGTAATCGGTACGCTACACTAATTGTCGTGTAAGATTCTTCATTGAGACCACATGTAAAGTTTCAGTTTTACAGATGTATTTACTGTTTTAAACGTTAAATTGTCATGATATTGTTATCAGTTCCATTCCATTTCATCCCCTATTACCGAAGCAATGTTGGTTATATAAAAATTAAGCTTTATTCAAAACATGATTCTGTAGGTTATCTCGTTTTCGAGATTTTACTGCCAAGAGTTGACAACGGTCACAATGAAGCTCCTGGCATGGTCAAATGTTACTGCAGCAACAAGTTTTATTTTCACTCTTCTTCAATGTATAATAAATATTTATTTCTGAGGGGCGATTGATTTTTAAAATATATGCATCTTTAAGTTGTTGCCTGTTATCCTCGTTTTATGACTAAACAACTTTGACTTTTTATACACCAATATTGATTAGTGAATTAGAGGGAATGCTTTGCCTGAATAGTTTCTTAAAGTTTCTGTTTAAAATTAATGAACTGCTCTACAACATCTTTTTGATTGAATTCCAAATTTCATGTACAATGTTTTTCGATAGTTTCCTCAGTAAAATTATCATTTTCAGATTTAGGACATTTGCTTCTAAGAGACTGCCGAAGAATAGGCTAATTTTTGTGTGTGAACGATAAAAAAATTAGTTATTTAGTGCCTCCACAGTCAGATCTTAAGATTTTCAGTATTAGACAAACCAAATTAACGAAACATCATGCCTTGTAAATAATATTTAACTTATGACAACATATTAAAACATAGTTATTTAGAGTTTGAAAAATATAAAACCAAGTAAATTGTTTTGTAAAATGTACCGTATTTAGTTATTTATTCTCATATACCATATGTTAGTGATATTATTAATTATGCTTTTATCAATATTTTATACATTGATAATTTTAACGAGTAATAAATATGACGTTACCACGTATCAGGAGCCAAGCATTCTTGCCTGCGAGTCTTACTTTTATTATCAGAAGAGATAAATTGAAAATTAATATGTATTTGAGTGAGTAGTCATATCTAAATAAAATTTAATGAACAAGATTTTGAATGTCACAAGTAACGATATGTGTGAAAGATTTTCATTCAGACTTTACATTTTTCATGAAACTTCATTTCTACATAGACCAGAATGCTTAAGGTGTTGAATGTCTAACCACGGAAAATGGCTGAGCGTCGTGAAAGCATTCAGTAGGCTGTCACAATTTCCTTTTTGTTTGCTGTCAGTAAGAAATGAGCTAAAGACTAGACATTTGGAGCGATAGCGAGCCGAGCCGAGACATCCCAAACGGTAGCGAAACTACCCTCCACACTCGCATTCTGCTTCGCTTTTCTAGACTCAACAAGAATGAAGAACCGGCTTTATAAACTAATCAAACTTTGTAGTAAATAAAATTCATTGAATACTATTTTATACTGTTAATAACACGAATATTTAGTTTGATGGATTCGAAGTCAGTAATAATGCACTATATTATAATTTTATCAATATTTAATATAAAATTAAACAGCCACATACACAACTTCTTTGTCTAATGAAAAGCGAAGTAGAATAAATACGCCCAAACATCAAATTTGAATGGAACTAATGTAATCGCAGATCAATATGACTGTGTGTAGAAATGTGAAATACTAAAGAGTTCGTTATTCTTATAAACACAATACACTAAGAATTCATTCTCCTATCTGGTACAAGACTCCAAATTTATTTGACTGTAAAATCAAATGATTTTCTAACCACATTGGGATTTTACACTGCAAAACTTCAGTTGGGCGATACTGTATAATCCCAGAGGAGCAAAGCCACTCTTAATTACTAAAACTTTGATAAGTAATACAGAAATTTCACTTTAACGACACGCAGCGAGGCGAGATATTTCGCAATTGAGTTTGTTATCTTAGAAGGATCCTATTCATTTTCGCATAACTTGGTTGCATAAAATGAAACAAAAAAGTTAGGACTCTTATCCTTTTTTACACTTAAAATTGGGTTGCATACAATATGAAGAAAGTTAATTTATTATTGTATCCAGGTTTATTTCTAATGTACAAATTTTTAATAATAAATCTTAATTCTCTCCAAACAATATATGTGGTTACAGTTTACAATTATTTTAATAAAACTGATAACGGCTATTTATAAAACATAAATCAGGGCAGAAATTAAGGTGATGTATGTATATGTTGTATTGGATACTGTACAATAAGTTTTTTTGTAACAATAATACAGTAAAGTATTTATAAATGCAATATTTATTACAATATTGATAGCAATATTTATTTATTTTTGATAGCTGAAAATCCTCGTTTCTGTGTAGCAGTCTGCCTTGAATCTTGAAACGGAGCTGACCCATAGAATTCACGTTTTGTATAACACTAAGTGTTTTATTTAAAGCAATATTGTGTTCGATTATGTTACTCCGTGTGTTCATTTGACCGTTAGTGAGGATTGTTACGTTAGTCTTATGGGTAACCATGTCAACGTCGAGAAAATTACAGAACAAATCGAAACTAAGGACGAAGTCATGACAATTTAACATTTCAAATAATAAATGTAACTATTAACCTGAAATTTTGTCTGCGGCCTCAGCGATGATTGTTACGTGACACATTTTGAGTCACATAATATAATGACAACACGGAATTTCCATGTTTCTTATTTTAATAGACGAGTTTTTCTCCCGTTATTTTACATTTGTAATTACATTATATTTAGAAGTGGATATATTTAACTATCCTACTAGTTCGAACTCGATGAATTCGAAAAAAGCTCTTTAATGATTTAAATGTAATTGCATTTTCATTTTTCACGTTTTTCTGGAACTATATAAACTTGAGGAACAGCGGGAGTGATGTAAGGACTGAAGACTACTTCTAACTTTTTACAAATTGTCCTCACCTCATTAGCATACGCTAAGAGAGAGAAAACAAACTCAGCTCTCCGACTTAGTTTGGATGTATATAATGAGAGCGTGGACTTTTGTTTCACTGCTTGCTGAATAACAAGCATAGTTTTAAACAAAAGCTTAAGAATAACCTGAAACTATTTATTTTTAGTTCCAAAGTTATACATAATTGATCTAATATATTTTAATGACTCATCATGAATTATCCAAATGTAAATGAAAATGAACTTTGCTGTCGTATAATAGTTTTATATAATTTTATCTTTAAATGAAACTTGTTAAAACTTACTTTAGGTAATTTTTTATACTGACGTTTATATCTACATGAGTTAAATTATCATTACATGGCCTTTATCAAATGAAATGTTCAGTGTGAATTCATTTGCGTATTTGCAAATTTTAAGGATCTGTCAGGTACTTCTTAAAATAGTCTTTTTGTCTCTCCGTCTAAGCGATAGCTATCCATATGCCCTAGAGATCTATAATAAAACATTGATAAATTTCTTATCTTGTTATTTTATTTGTATATGTTGTCTGTGATGCGTTATTGGGTAGTTATTCAGACTGATAACCTGAAATCTATGATGATGGACATTGAACCTGACATATATGAAAGTCACTGATCATACAGTATATGACATACTTGACATATATGAAAGATCATTTGTTCGATGCTGCAGTCGGGGCGCTGGGTCTAGGGTATTTTCCCAAGCGGTATTTGATGTTTACAAGAACCATGCTTATATATTAAACATTGATATGGATGGGAAAATAGCAAAAGTATGATGGAAATGAACAATAGAATTAAGTTTTAAATGGAGAAAATATCTTGTCTCTTTCATTCCATATGTATTTATATTTAATGTCGATAGGACAATCAATCAAAATACGTCATTAATTATTTTTTCGAAGCTTTTTTGATGATGGATATATTGTGAAAGAAACAGGATTTTCCGGACATGTTCCATCGTTAGTGATACAAAAAATCACTAATGACCTGATTATGTTTAAAAGTAGACATATTAAATATTTCTATGACAGCTGTATAAATACGGGATTTTTATTAAGTAATTAAAAAATATAACATGGTTGCTACATGAAATGTGGCATAAAAGTTTTCGATGAGATGCATGCAAAATGTTTAGTCTATTTTATATCATACTAGATATATCCTACAAACAACCAGACAATCAGATAAAAAATAATTTCACATAGGTTAATTTAGAAACATTTTAATAAGTAATTATATATTTGGTACCAAAAGCTTATATATTTTAACACAAATGTATGATTTAAAAGAGTACAGTTCAATAATTTAACTCAACTCAGTAATAAGGAAATTTACAATTTCAGAACGGCGAGAGAGGAGGGCACTGTTGTCTTCATTGTTGTCTTTATTCAGTACTTACTTTTTGTTTTTTTCTAAGCTTTATTCATTGTTGGAACTCATTCTTGTCTATTTGAAAATGAAGATTCTAGCAGAATTTAAAGGATGCAAATGAAATAGATCTCGAGATATACTGCGGGAAGTTATGCATCTAAATTCTTAGTGAAACCCCCCATAAGGACGTGCCAATCATCAATATTAAGTTGGTTATACAAAAACTATGTTTAAAGTAAAAGGTCTATAGCACAATTCAATTTAGAAATAATCTTAAATCGGTAAAACATTGCAGTTATTTAAACAGACAGAAGTAAACCATTGCATAGAACTCATAGTGATAGCTAAGGAAATAAAACAAAAATTTATCGGTATTTATAAAGTCACCATAGCAAAGTTTATAACAGCAAGCTTTCGCAGCCTACTCCACTTCCTTATTTATGTTGTGTTTTTCTCGGTACCAACATGGTTACCGATTTAATCAGACTAAATAATTATGTAACCAACATAAATTGAGACTTCCAATACCATTCATCATAATGCATACCATTTCAATACATACGTAGAAGTAGTAGTGATAGTTTCACCAATTTCAATTTGGTCAATTTCAACCCACTATGTGACACCATTTAACAGTTATCGTATATACAGACCAAAATAAATTGTATTTATTTCATACCAACTAAGCGGTTTCATACCAATGTAACCTCTTGGCCAATGTTTGCTAACGCTCAACTAAATCCTATAGGATGACATGCATCAATGTAGTTTATCAGAAATAAAGAAAAATATCAAGTATAAAGTTTAGTTATTTTTCGAGACATATTTCGGACAGACAGACAGACAAACGGAAATGATTTATTTAGCCTTTCAATATTATAATGGGTAACTTGTAAGTTATATAAATCATAAATATAAATTTATTTACTGCAAAATCATTATATAAAAAAAAAATGTTTCACTTCGTAAATGCTTGTATAATTTTAGTAAAAAGTATAACCGAATACTATGATTTGCAATATTTCATATAAAAATTTGCTGCGTGTTTCCTCACTTTCTGTAGAAGCTAGAAATTAAATAAGAATTAGTATCTGAATAGTATTTAAAAACTCTAATTTTTGCAGCCCCTCAACATTGTAATGTGAATGTTCTACCTTATATAAATCTTCATAAATATATAGTTCTTTATAGAATAACTATTATATTTTATCAAAAAACGTTTCACTTCATAAAAGCTAGTATAATATTAGTAAAAATCTATAAGCGTGTACTATGATATGTATTATTACTTATAATATTTTGCTGTTTGCCAATTATCCTTGAATGTATAAGTGGACTAATAATAAATACCTGGATAGTATTAAAAAACGGAATTCAATAAGTAAATAAAAATACTGTTAATAGTAACTATATACTGCATTTTATGTGAGCTATCAGTTATGTATAAATAAACTGTAAGCCCACAAGTCAACAAAGAGTTCAGTCGAAGGAAGGAAAAACATTTACCCACGAATAATCAATCCTCTGCCTGAAATAACAGAAGTAATTTGGTCTATAAGCCGATCACTGTTCTGGTTACTGCATCGTGAGCGAAAGTACATAAAATAATTTTAATACACGGTAGATAGATAACACGATAAATCTTGTTTTAATGGTGGAGTGTTAGCCTTTCACAGAATTACTGGAACACTTTCATTTCCATCTGTTAGTCTGTATGTCTGGTTGTCTGCTCGATATCATGAGAAGAAACTGACGTATAAACTTTAAATTCTGAATGAAACTTCAATTCTATCAAGGATACACTGAGTTCGAAGATGGTGGATGCCACTCAATCGGATTTGACCGAGCGATCAGCGGACATTGATCTCATAATAACCATGTGTCAATGTGAAAATCACAGACGACAGAAATTAGCAAGGGACTGAGTACAATTATATGATATTTTGTGCATATAAGTGCAATAATTCAAAATGTAACTTAACTAGCCGCAAAATGATCTAGAGAATGATTTGATCTGTAGACTTGCATTTTACAGTAGTTTCAATTTCTTCATAGAAAAGTACTTGACCATCCATGAAATCTAGTTGAGCGTCTTTGGATGGAGAATTTTCTTGTCTCTATGGTTTTCAATCTACTGGGTATATCAAGAATGAATCAAAACTATAAAATATTTATGGAAAAACCTCAGCGATGCGTATAATATTTCACATGATTTGGTGTATTATTTATTTCTTTCATTATAATTAGCATCAAATACCATAAATAGAGACGAATAACTGAAGAGAATCAAGATGAATGGAATCAGAATATTGCTTTCTCTCGAAGCCAAAAGCAAATTTTCATTCATTCACTACGGCTATATTTATTGTTTGAATAAAAATTCCGCGATATTTAACACCACTGTTATTATTGAGTGTAAATTTTATTTTATTGAATAAATCACTAACAATTATTTAATATAGATATCCACTGATTTCGTAAGGGTAATAAATTTAGATTGAATAACTAACTGTATTGTAAAGGTTCTGTATAGCTAAATTATACCGAGTTATAACACATGCTTTATTGAAGTATCAGTTAGGATGGTAGTGCTGACTTTATTCAAAAAGTATTTAATAAGTTTTTATTTAAAATTATGAGAAAGTACAGAAACTTTCATTAAATATATAATTTAAACAGATCAATGTGATTGAATTGTATTTTTATGTGTACTGTGGTATGCATTATTTGAATTTTTGTTTCGCACTGAAATAAAAACACTTGAGGTGAATTAAAAATGATATTTGTGTTTATTATTCCGGTATGATATCAAATACTGTTGTTTACGAACGGGATTCTATTGTCAACATTCTTTATTTTCTCCCTTGTATGTTTACAATAAAAAATGTTTGTTATTATAAAAATAATTTATAAAGGTTTTATCTATGAATGGTTTTTTATGTTTTAATTACTGCTAAACGGAAAACATCTATACCAGTGAGTTTTATATTACCTATGTTTTTTTTCTCGAATTTTATCCAAACCAATTAGTCTATTTTAATTTTGTATTTGACGAACGAAGGACTGCGAAGGAGGATAACTTAACACATAATAACAATGATAAGTTAAAATAAAGAAATATCTGAGGAAGAAATCAGATTACAAATCTCAAAACAAAACGTGTTACTGATTTGTTGCATCAGTGAATAATGGCAAATACATTTGAAATCCCGTAGGTTTTATATATATATATATATATATATATATATATATATATATATAATTGAATTCAATATACATGATTGAACTTTGGAATGTACTTTCAAAGATTCATACATCACTTTGCATTTAAACACAAGGCAAAGCCCCTTAAAAATTCTTTTTTTTATTTCCCTTTTTGGAAATCTTATATTTTATTTGTAAATTCTTGTATACCAAGAGATAAAAGAAAGATATACCAATACAATAATCGAAAATGTTTCATAATTATAAATATAGTTAGTGACTACTACTGATAAAGATAATTACTGTGGATTCTAAAAACTTCTTGGTCAAATTCATGCATTAGTGTAATATTTGTCAATTTAAAACGTTATTTGAAGGTGAATAAATACATATTAATAGTTAAAAATATCATAACTATTCATTAAGTAACACAAAAAGGAAGATACTTATTAGACTCATATTTATGTTGTTATTCGGGAGCCAATTAAATCCGTTTCCACAGCTTCTAATGGCCTGAAACAAGCGTAACGCCTTTTAAGCAACGTTATCAATGTAGCATAAGGTACAACGAATGAGAACTCCATAACCCAATTAAAAACATAGCTGATAATTAATAAATTAGTAGAAAGATAACTGTTATTATTTAGATTATACCTTCTAGAAATGGTGGAGATTGGGCAATTTGATAGGATCTGTTCGATTTTATAACAATTGCGGAGTATTTAAGGTTCTAAAGTTCTAGAGTGCACTAACTCAGATCTTGTCACCTACTTTGAACATTGCATTTATTTTATTATTTGTTTTATTGCTTGAATTAACTATATGTGTTTATATTTCACATTTTAAAATCTCATGTCGTTGTACTCAGGTTGTTTAGATATGTAATTATTCTGCTATATTCTCAATGCGATAATGATTACTCATAAGTAAAATGTAAAAATATTCGCTAATGCCCAGCCAAACTCCATGTAGTGGCATGCCCCGTTATGGAACTCAGTGTTGCTGGTATATAAATCAATCTTCATGTAAAATTTCAATTATTTTTGAGGTTTAATGCGGAGAGACTGACAGATAGTCAGAAAAACAGAGCCAGACATAAATAAAATTTGTTCAGCCCCAAATATGATAGGATTCTCTGACACCCGTGTCAAGGAATCTTCAAGATAGCGCTTGAGTGCTTGTCGTCCCTGCTAATCCGCTGATGGATGGTTCTATCAGCAGGTGTAGGTAATCAGCGTTCAGCCCTATCGACATCAGCACTAAATTATATGCCTTATCCCATACTTATCTCATATATCTAATTTTGTTACCTTCTTTTTGTGTCTAGATATTAAACGTAATTTGTTATAGTCTAATGTTACAAAAGATAAACAAATAGCAACACTATTTCTCTTTCATTATTGATTCCTCTAAAGATCACTAGTAAAGGTTACTTACATTATAAAAGATTATTAGATAATATTTTAAACTTCAAATTTTTGAATTTGATTTCTTACACTGTTTTAAAAACGTTTTTAACATATCACAAATTATTTTCATCGATTATTGTTTATGATATTAAAGCTAATAACATATTTCTACTGTAATCAAAGCCACAGGTTAATTATCTATTTCTCAGTAGAAATCACATACGATACTAGCTGTTACTTCGTACTCCGATATATCCAGACTACCCAATGTTTATCGCCATGTAAATCTATTTCTTTACTATGGAAATCACTTCTTTGATTAATGTCAATGTAGCGTCTCAGTGAGGTGATATACGTGCAGACCATTAAAGAAATTGTATGTAAGTGTAGTTGAATGTTCTTTTATTATACTTCAAATATATTTATTATTTGAGCGTTATCGAAGCGTATTACTAGAGGAGGTAGAAAAAAATAATTTCTGCCTTATGTCTGTCTGCATGTCATCTGGAGAACGAAATGACCTTAGGAATATAAAATTTGCATAGAGTTTTCTTTTTATATACTTAATATGAGTTTAATGATGGTGAATTGAACCTCTGATATGTATTAAAAAACAAATTGTATTTGTAACTGATAAAATCATAGTTGTCCATGGAAATTTGTCTGAGCCTTAACGACAAGGCATACGTTCATCCTTATACATTTAACTGAGCAAATGAATACGAAATTTTACTATATGATATAGTAACACATACAATCTATCTATATATTGGACTATAGAATTGAAAATATGCATGAAAACTTAGCAAAGGATGTCACATGACAAGGCAAGTGGTGTGGCGTACTTATATCTTACTCATATAAAATATTCATGAAATCTCGTGTTAAAAAATTATAGACATTTGAGAACAGGTTTTCAAGCTTTTAATACCAAGTTCTAAATGAAGCTTATAAACAGTTACAAAATTTATATAAAATATAAAAGCAACAAAACAACACAGCATATTGTCTAAGAGCCCTAGCTTCTTATTAGAAATGCCGTCTGTGCTCTCAGGTCAACAGTGATTGCTGTCAACGCAGTTTATATAACAGTTTTCTCTTCCACAGAGTAAATTTCTCTTATCATTAAAATTAGCTATTTCATTCAACGCTGAGGCAAAGATGTTAGGTTCTTGGTAAAAAATAACTTCTGAGTTTTATTATAAAACGTTTTTACTGACTCAATTTGTTGTCTTTTAAGTTTGTACATTTAATCGTTTTAAATAAGACAAAAACATTGAGATTTGAAATTTCAACATAACTCACAACAGGATGATAAAATATAATATGCAATAATACGTATTCAGACAATTTCCATTTGAGTGAATACTTTTTCACAGGTTTTAGATGTAGTAAATGTGTGTGTGGAGGTTGTATAACATTTGTTTACAGCACTTGATATTTTTATAAAAGCCCGAATCTAAAATCTGCATGAATATTTGAAAAATCAAGGAAGTGTTATTGAAAATGCAAAGTTTAAAACCGGAAAATAACTGATTTGAAAAAAATATAATTATTATAGAATATAATACTAGTGTAGGGTTATAATATTTGATTTTACTTGGATTCAATATTATGTTCAGTTTGTACTACGAATTATAATAGCGAGTTGTATTATATATGAAACTACTTGAAAACAACGTGGAATATAAGGGTGATGATTATCCCAACTACACAATTAATTCCGTACATACAAGTGCACGACCAGTGAGATAGTTTAAGAATATTGAAGACCACTTTAAGCTTTACCAAAAAATTGTCCTCACCTCATTAGCGCAGAAAACAAACTCAGCTCTCAGAGTCCTTGTGGATGTTTATAATGAGAGCGTATTTTTGTTTCAGTATTTACTAAGTAACAAGCATAGTTTTAGAAAATATCTAAAAAATAAACCAGCCACTGTTTATTATTTGTTTGTGTGTTATAGTTGGTTATACAACATTCAGGAAACGGTGTGAAAATAACAGAATGGTCTTGAATGCGTCTAAGACTAAGTTTATAAATTTTACTTAAAGGGATACCAATTCAATAATGTGCTATTCATAGATTAGATTTTCAAGCCATTTCAAACTGCAATTGTGAAATTATCGATCAAGTTGATCAAATTAAATATTTAGGAATAAACATTGATGAAAAACTGAGCTGGAGACCGCATATAAATAGCATTCAAGTAGTTTTAAGAAGAAATATAAGAAGTTTTTAATTTTTAAAGAACTTTATTGATGATAAATTAATAAGAACACTTTATTTTGCACTAATTCATTCTAAATTGAATTATAGTGTAGAACATTGGGGAGTTTCTGACAATATAACCATACAACCGTTGAATGTAACACAAAGCCATTTTCATAAGAATATTTGCAAAAAGGAAAAGATATGAATATGCATTACCTATTTATAAATATCTAAGAATATTTCCTATAAAATATTTATTTTTATTCAAAGTGTTAAGAATTTTCTATGGGAAAAGTGGAAACAGGAATGACAGAGTTTAGCAAAGAACAAGAGGTGACATACTGGGGCTGTTCATGAGACCGAAGGTAAATAAGTCAATGTTTTTCTTTTATGAGTACAAAATTTTTTAATCTTTTGCCTTATCAAATAAAAAATTTTAGAAATACAAAAAAATTGAGAATACATTAAGTTAGCCTTTAAATTTTATTAATATTGATAACTTTTTTTAAACTTTTACTACATATAGGCTATAATAATATATAAATATATTTAGCAAGTTAAGAGTAAGTGATTGTGTTATACAGGGCGTTTAAAAAAGGTATTTACAATATTTACAATTCGTATAAGTTGTATTAAACGAGGTACAAAGCTGGTTTTAGTGTTATTTTAAAGGAAAAAACTTCAAGTGTTTTACCTTAAACTAAAGATGTTCTATGTGGCTTCCGTTGGTTATTCTGCAGACATCCCATCGGTAGTCGATTTCTTCCCAGACTCGCACTAGCATTTCAGGTGTTTGCTCAGCAGCAGCGTAAAATTCTAGCTCTGAGTTCAGGTATAGTGGTCGGCAAAGGAGGTACGTACACCATATCTTTTATGAAACCCCAGAAGAAAAAATCTAGCGGTGTCAGGTCTGGGGAACGAGAGGCCATGCAATTGGCGCATCACGGCCAATCCATTGACCTGGGAAGCGGTCATTTAGAAAATCCCGGACGTCAGGCAGATAGTGTGGTGGTGCGCCATCTTGCATAAAGAAAACATTTCGCTCTCGGTCATCCTCATCGATCTGTGGTATTAAAAATTGTTGAAAAATATCAAGGTACACTATCCCATTGATGGTTCTCTCTTGGAAAAAAAGGGGCCGTACACTTTCCTCTTGCTCAACGCACAAAAAACATTCACTTTAGGGCTATCACGAACATGTTGTAATGTTTCATGTGGATTTTCGCTGCCCCAAATCCTACAGTTATGTGTGTTTACCTTGCCACTTAAGTGAAAAGTGGACTCGTCAAAAAAGATTATGTTGTCCAAGAAATGTTCATCATCATCCACTCGATTTAACATATCCACACAGAAGTTCCTACGGGCAATCTTATCAGTGTCTTTAATTGCTTGTAAAAGCGAATATCGGTATGGTTTCAAGTGCAAACGTTATCTTAAACACATGCCAAACCGTCGTATGTGGTACTTGCATCTCACGAAATGCACGCCGGGTCGATTCGTAGGGCTATTTACAAATCATTGTCTCATTTGATCAACAAATTCGTCAGATGTGCTTGGACGACCTGAGGATTTTTGATGTTTCACTGAGCACCCTGTTTCTGCAAAACAACTATGCCACTCATAAATTGTAGGCCTACTAGGAAGGTCTTTAGCGTACTTGGTACGAAAATTACGCTGAACTGTTGTTGCAGACTTCGATTCTTCAAACCAAAACACACAACTAGCACGCTCCGGTCCAGTGAAGGCAGCCACGTTTAACGTAACTGACACTAGCGCTTGTGTGGCGCGATTAGGCACTAAAATAGTTTATAGTGTATGTAAAGTATGTATGTAAATGTATGTAAAGTGTATATCACAACAGTTTCTTCCCGGACAATAAGGCTGAGGTGAAAAAATCGGATTCGAGAAAAAGCAATATCCGGACTTCAGTCCTCGTGATTTTTTTCTATTACTTCTCGGACTATAATTGTGATTGAGGTGGTTGGAGCTACTTATAACTCTACAGGCTACTAAATATCTAAAGCTCTTATCTGCTACTAGGTTGTAGTTCTACGTGAGAGTTGTATGGTATCTAAATACTGATTGAAAATGTACACGTCATATTTTGTGTTAGCTTATCTATATAGTAAATGCAAAATAGATAGTGATACACTTTAATTATATTTTATTTAAATACCGTTCTCAGTGAATGAAAAATATTGCAAAAAACTTTGTTGTTGACTTGAAATACAATTTGTGCAAATTTGTAGTTAGGCTAGAAATCCCGTTACAAATTAATGAGAATGCTTCATATTTGAAGATTGCCTACGATACTTCACTATACTTAAACTTTTAAAGTAGCCTAATATAATACTACGGAAGGATATAACAACAATGAACAGCAATAAATAGGTAATATATTTTACTTTTATATATTACTTATTATTTAAGACCTCTTTGGAGTTTAACTTAAATTTTTTAAGCTTATTACCAGAAAGAAGGTTTTCATGATGATTATTTAAGAAGAAATTTTTAAATATACACCTATTATCTAAAGCCAGTATAGATCATAAACTTTATTTGACAATTGATGCATAAAAATATGTATAGCAATTGAAACAAACCTGTATGTGCAATTATATCTTTCCTGTCAGCCACTTGGGGTTAGAAAAATTTTAATTGTGTCAGTTCCGCAAAATCTCCGCGGAAATTTTCATTCAAGTTTATTCCCCCTTATGATTAAAGATTTACAAATACACGCATTTTTTATTAGCTATTTAAAAACACGAATGTTCAAATATACCTAACACATGCTTGTATAAAATTAATAACTATTCTAAGTTGATATTGTTAAAGCATGGCTGGGGTGTACTTTAAACGTCAGGATAGCAAATAATGTGCGACCTTAAGTGCTTGAGTATTTGAATATATGTTTATTGATCCAAAGCATCTAAATAATAATTATACATCGAACAGAAGTTGTTCTCACAAGGCTAATTATTACTGGAGACTATCAGACACATATAGAGCTGAGGGCTAGCGTGTCTTACCCAGCACCATGATCAATAGGGCCAACAAATACATGGCAGCACGGAGAATGACACCGAGCAGGACTCGTACAGGACTGGACCCCGACTGGTGGCTCCTGACCCCGTACTCGACTGCGCTGAGTCGAGACTTTGATGACGTGATAAGAGATGAGCAGAGAAGACGAGATACTAATTTTGGCTAAGTTTGGGTTTATATACTGAGGTGGTGGTTCCCTCTCCAGAGGAGGCGGAGCCTCCCCTACCGTGCCGCACCACGGGGGTTCTGAGCCCTGATTGGCCAGTGGATATTTTGGGTCTACGCGTGGGACCTCCAAGGAAGGAACTGGTTTCCCACGGCCGGGCCATTAGTGGTGAGCCGACATCCCGGACACTGGTTTTTCGAATAGGTTATTTTTAACTGTATGTGACCTTTCTACATGTGGTGTCATACTCAGTGGGAATCTAGGCTACATCTTCTTTCTATCTAAGTTGATGCCTAATCCAAAATAATCCTCTCTGCATTCCCGGATGCTCTTTATTACCCTGGGAAGAAATGTTAAGAAGGCCAACGCCCTAAAGCCTCCCAGATGTCTGTCTACTTTCCAAACTGACTTCCATTTTGGTGTAGAATGATTCATAACGATATTTTATTCAGTAGTCAGTCCATAAAATTTTTTATTTAGGTGAATGGGATCTAAGGATGTCCAGGGTCAGTGAAGAAGTTGTGTAAACATCAGTCATGACCGAGGGAATCCATTGGGATTTAAGTTCATTATTCATTAAATCTACCCCTGTTGTTTCGTACAGTACAGTCGAAAATTTTTCATAAAAATCCTTCCATCAATATATATCATCAATGTCTACATGTGGAGAAATGTAGGATGTTGGAAGCAACATAATTTAATTCATTCTTTTATATGTACTCGTAGAATGAAGTATCATGCAAATTGTGAAGTCAAGATACAATGACTTTATTAACGTAACTTGCGGATAGTTAGGCTACACAAACACTCAGCCAAAATCCATGAAAACATAACAATAATGTAACAAAACTTTGCCTATGTATAAATAACACCCGGACTGACTTCTTCGGGGTTTCCATTGCATCTTTCAAAATTGCTATCTTGACTAATGTTATACTTAGCCACACTTAAACCTCACAAGCACATACATCTGTACTGTCATTCATGACCATTCTATTGTCATTACACCTTTTTGCTTGCTGTTGTTACTTTTCTATAGCTCTTGCCACTGTTACCATATTTCTTTTGCCACTTGAAATAAAATGTTACGATATAAGTGGGTATGTTAAATGTAAATTGGTGTTGACTGTTGAAATAAATAAATAAATCAACTTACATGCAAAATTTCAAGTATAAACCTAAATTATTCTGTGATTTTCTCGTTGCCATTATGGTAAACCAGAAAAGCTTGATAACGCTCAGCGAAATTCCATGGAGTGACATGCAACAACATCATCGAACTCAGTTTTATCTGTATATAAATCAAGCTTCATACTAATTTTCAAAACTAAGTTCGTTCCCGGGACCTCGTGTGAATAGACAAACAGACAGAGGAGACTGTTTCAAGCAGCCTGATCGATCTGGGTTAATCTAACACCTATCCAACTAGGTATACATGGAGATTTCTTTATACAAATGCACTACAGTAAACATTTTTGAAATCTCCATAAGAATATTGTTTGAAACTATATGAGCAAGTTAAAACTTAAAGAAAATTTGAGTTTTTTTGAGAAATATAGCATTATAGTATTACGAAAAAATAAAGCGATTGTTTTATAAAGTAAGAGGTTTTCTAAATCAGTATAATGCGATAAAAATAAAGCAAACCGTTTAAGGTAAGAAGAGCAAAGAAATACATTCGGAGGAATTTCAATTACAGTTGGTAGGTTCCTTTCGTGACCAAAACATATTATAGGAAAAAGAATCCTATTTCTCTGTGGTGGGAGAAAAAAATTTATTTTCACACTGCATTAGTCTGTTTTTATGTATTTTAGCGAATGGATTTTCTTCTGAATCACCTTTTTCGAGTCTATAAAATACAATGTTATTTAATAGAATGTTGGTTTTTGCCTAGTAAATATAATGTCCTACTTTTAATGTGGCGGTAAGAAATACTCCTGTCGTATATCCAGCTAACAAAATTAAGTTTTTAACTTTCAAAAATTCAGTTTAACGTTACTATATACATAAAAGAGTGGTAGAAAAAGTTCCTAAAGAATCACACTTTTTACAAATAATGTCAGCTTTTGCTGCTTAGTCTAAGAACATATTCTACATTAACTAATAAGTGATTTACGATATTTCCAATACAATGTATCACGCAGTATACAAAAAATGTGTTTTCATCATTCTGATTGCAACTAGCATAATGATGTTTTAGCATAATAATCAAGAGATTATGAGAGATTCGCTTGTATTCTGACCCGAAATGTTAGTCAGGTTATTTTACTAGACCGTGTAAATAAAAATAACATATTATAAATAAACAAATAAGTACAGTTTTAGTAAAAATTTTCTTGCTGTATTTGAGAACATATGTAGTAAAACTGAAAGCTCTTTTCTTCCTCCACTGAAAGTGAAAAAGTGAACAAGAAGCCCACCAGTTATCAGCGCATGACATATTTGGACCTATTCCCCTTCCCTTCTCAACTTCACTCTCGCAATTTCAACACTATCAGTCAATACCACCACAAACGTCTGTCCAACTCAAAATTTAAAAAATTCGTGTCCCCTGGATAGTATTTTTCTTACTAAACTTAACGAAGTTATTCTGATTTGTGTCCCCATTATGTTAAATTATTATCAGATATTAATGGATCATCTTTTTTTAAATTGCAATGATGCATTATGTTTAATTATTATAGTTAAACCTGATTTGCTAGAGTTCTTAATGTGTTAATTCATGATCCTTAAGATCTCCATCACTATTTCGCACCATTCGGTCAATGATTGTCATTAACAATGTTGTGTCATGATTTATTTCTTTACGAAACCTGTAAATTGTTTATTTCATTATTTCTAAGCAAATCTCCCTAAATGAATATTGTGATATTACATAAATAAACTAATCTCGCATTCATATTGTATCTGACCCAAAATTATATATAATAATTACTACGTAAGCATTTTTAAAATATTTATTGTTAATATTAAAATAACTTTAATAACAGTTAATTTTGATTGGGTTAAATTAATTTTCTATTCATAAACATCATCCCATCCTTTATCTCATTAAAATTTGATTTAAAATATTATAATTATTTAATGTATAACCTATCAAACCAAGTTTCTTGCCTCTGTGAAGATTTCGAAAGTAGTTTATTACAAAATTATTGATTCCTTTACAGTATGTTACTATACATATATACTTTTAAACACATTTTCTTGATTGTGAGAACAAGGCAAACTCAAAATTGATGTCGGAAGTATAGCTCAAACCAGAAGGGCTCATACAAACACCAAACCTAGGAAATTGCGTGCGAAGTCGCCGGTAACTGCTAGTACATTATAAAAAAAAAACAATCACGTCGGTTAGTCTTTCCTCAATCAATACAATACCAACCCAGCAGAGTTTAATTTTCTTATTTATATATACAAACACTACTTTGCGTATTATCTCATAATTAATTGCACAATATTATCAAGTATACTGTACTTATGTATTGGATTACACAATTATAATATAAAGTACATTTTACTCAATATAAGATTGTATGATGTAATCCATTTGACAGAGAAATCGAATGCTTTAATTCCAGAAAGGTATTTGAATAAAACATGAAACTCCAGCCTCAAGAGACTAAACTTGCTTCCTGTGGAGGAAGCTTGAAGCAGGATATGATGTTTTGCTACATACATTAGTCAAATCATTAAATCGATTCTAATTGCTCTTAATAATTTGAGCTGTAAAGTGAAATTATTGACCATTTTCATTGGTATATTGGTATTACATTAGTTTATTAGTTAACCAGTCTTTTTATGTTTTTAACACGTTGACTGTTGTGGACCAGTAGCGTTAGCCAGAAATTTCGTTTCGGGGGGGTGTCCGAAACCGGCGGATCCGGGGGACGTTTTGTGTGTTATTTGCCAATGAGTTCACTGGTAAAAGGTAAATACCAAAAATATGGGCTTTTAGTAACTACGCCTTATAGAAAGTGGAAAGATGTAATAGGTAAATTAAACTCTCACAGCAACTCTAGTGCCACAAATTCTCTTGTATAGCTACAGAAACTTTACGAAGTTCGATTCTGGCCGAGTAGAAGGCACCAAAGTGATGTTGGATTCACTGGATAAGAAAGAAAAGGAACCAAAAACAGAGCTTCACTCAAGCGTATAATTGACTCAACTATATTCTGTGGAAAAAATGAAATACCCCTTCGGGGGACATTGGGCCACTGAGGGCCGAAAACCATTTAGAAAAGGAGGGAAATTTTCGAGCGTTGCTCGGGTACAGATCAAACTAACGGTCGGAAAATGCACCGGAAAAACAAAATAAAAAAAATTAGAAGTTCGGCCACTTTGGATTTCACTAATTGAGGTATTTATGAATGAGTTATAATGACGATTTATTTTGTATCATTACACTGCAGACGAGTATATAATTATCGGAAAAAATCACTTTCGGTCGGAAATAAAATACACCTGAAAAACTCTAATGATTAGAACTTCAACTACTTTGGACTTCGGTTCTTGAGGTAAACGTGGTATTTTTGATTGAGTTAGAACGACGATTTTGTTTATCATTAAACTGTACTCGACTACCTATATAATCATCGAGAAAAAAATCACTTCCGGTCGGTAAATACCGAAGAAAAGCTCTCTACTGATTCGTTTTTGACGATTTTGGATTTCACTGGTTGAGTGGTTGAGGTAAAAGTAGTACTTATAATTATGTTAGGACATTGATTTTAGAGATTAATTAAGCGCCGACTAATAAATATATAATTATCGAGATAAAAACCAAAAATATAATCACTTCCGATCGGAAAATACTAAGGAAAATGAAATAACACCTCAGTCAGTGAAATCCAAAGTAATCGTAACTTCTTATCAGTAGAGTTTTTTCCGGTATATTATCCGACCGGAAGTGATTTTTCAATTTCTCTTCTACAATTATATAGGTAATAGTCGGCGTAATTGATACATAAAATCAATGTTCTAAAATAATTTCTAAGTACCACTTTTATCTCAACGACTCAACCAGTGAAATCCAAAATCGTCAAAAATCTGAATCAGTAGAGCTTTTTCCTTGGTATTTTCCGACTGGAAGTAATAATAATAATAAAACAATACTTTTTTATTGTGTCAACAATTATAAAAATTGCATACAATCGTCAAATTAAATTATTTAGAAATATGTATATCTATTTAAAATTGCCCCCATTCATACCCGTTCATACACAGTCCACACTCATTCCTAAGACTCAGTCATACGTTTTAAAATCTTCTAAATTTTACCACCAGAAATAGAGGATGATCCAATTACTTTAAATTTCATCCCAGCGGCTCATCATAAACTCTTGCACTGAATAGAAACACCCTCGACACCAAAAAGTGTCCTCAATCGAGCTTTAAAATTTTGTTGGTTCATTCAAATTTTTGCATTTCATCAGGGAGCTTGTTGATCAGCTTTAACACCAACCTCAGATGGCAAACGTTTGAATGCGGCTGTTCTGTGCGGATGTAACCGAAGGTTGTCCCTGCCTTTTGTCCCGTATTGATGGACGTCCCTGCCCCGGACCAACTCGCACTTAAATCGGCAGTACAGGGCAACAAAGAGGATGTAGAGACAGGGCAAAGTTAGCAATCCAAGCTCCCTAAAGGCACATCTGCATGAATTTCGGGATTTCAATTTTGAAATGATGCGGACAACTTTCTTTTTGACTTCTAAATACTCGCTCAAATTTGTATTTAGAACAGCTGCCCCATAGCCTCAACTCGTACGTTAGATGGGGGTGTACAAGGCCTAAGTAGGCCATTTTTAGTACATCCCGTGAGCAAAATTTTGACCGTAGAGCATAAATGCCTGGAGAAACCTTTGAGCAGGTACTTTCAATGTGATCGTCCCAAGTCAGACTTCGTTCAAGGTACATTCCGAGGAACTTGGTGGAATCAGTTCCTCTATCATTACATCGTCCGCCATCACAGCAGCGCCATCCTCAATCTCTCTTTGCCGCAAACAGAAATTTAGTGCATTTGATTTGGAGTTGTTGGTCCTCAGATTTAATTTAGAAAAAAACTGAATACATGAATTCTAAAAAGGAAATGGTTTCTAATTCATGTTTTGTTGGAGCTTTAATGCAGAGCGTTGTATCGTCAGCATACTAGACCATTTTCCCTCTCAGGAGCGATGAGTTCAGCCTGCTGACGTACACAAGGAACAAGACTGGTCTAAGTATAGATCCCTGTGGGGACTCCATAGGAAAAAAGTCGCTAATTTAAAGTGATTTAATTGTTTTTTTTCTCGATAATTATATATGTATTAGTCGGCGTTGAATTAATACCTAAAATCACCGTCCTAACATAATCCTAAGTACCACTTTTACCTCAACCACTCAACCAATGAAATCCAAAATCGTCAAAACTTGAATCTGTAGAGAGCTTTTCTTCGGTATTTACCGACCGGAAGTGATTTTCTTTCTCGATAATTATATAGGTACAGTGTACAGTTTAATGATAACAAAAATCGTCGTCCTAACTCAATCGAAAACACCACGTTTACCTCAATCACTGAAGTCCAAATTAGTTGAAGTTATAATCAGTAGAGTTTTTCAAGTGTATTTTCCGACCGAAAATGATTTTTTTCGATAATTATATTACACTTTTACAGTTTAATGACACCTAAAATCAACGTCATAACTTAATTCTAAGCAGTCATTTTACGTCCCCAATACGAATTTGAACGAAGTGGTCGCTAATTTAAAACTGTTCGCCGTGTTACGGTCCAGGTTACTTTGCGACGTCACGTGACCGCGGCCCTATATAAATACCGTGATTACACTACACTACCCGAAAGGCCGAGCCCAAAAGTATCGTTTGATACTTTATGATTTAAACGTAAGGACAATTATATTTTTAACAACGGTCACTTCAATCAATTTAATGTTTGTAGACAAGAGTAATGATCACTGTCCTTTTTTCTCCTGCTCCATGCTTTATTTTTTAATATGTCTTAAAATTTCGGGGGGGGGGTCCGGACCCCCTGGACCCCCCCCTTCGCTACGCCACTGGTTGTGGACGAGCTTCTCTTGCCTACTCTGGCTGTCCTAAAGTCGGTACATGATTAGTGTCGCAGTGAAACGTGTTAATATAATCTACACAGAAATATTAGTAAGAAAATTATTAATGTTACCCCTTGGTTTTCTATTTGTAATATTATTGTTTTGCAAGGACTGACCGCATACAATATGATGAAGAAAATAATGTTTTTAGCATTATAGCATACATTTGTTAGAAAATGTGTTACGACTTGAAATATATGGATTTATGAATATCTCAAAATATAAGAATTAAGTTCTTTAGAATATTAATCTTTTTTTATACTTTCAATTTTTGTTCCTGTATATTCACGTTTTAAGTTGTTTTGTTCGTTTACGTATACAACCTGGTTTTAAACAATGTATTCTATTTTATATTATCCTAATTCCATGTAGGTCTTTGATTACGACTATGTGAGGTTTTAGTAAAAATCACGTGAAAGAGATAGAATTTATAAGTAAGGAGTATCCTATGATGAGTAAAAGGCTTTAACTCACTATTACTTATATAGTAATGAGGTTCCATGCTAAATTTTAAGTCTATGTGTTAATTTGGGCTACAAATATCGTACCGAGATTGAAAAATATATACAAACAGGCGTGTAAATAATAATGTAGCACACGAATTAGAACTAAAAATTGTTTACTTGCCAAAATTCGAAATTAAAAATAGTAGGGAAATAAGTAATTGGGTTGGAGACTTAAATATTAGGCCAAATATTGAACCAAATTCTTTCTCTTTATATTTCTATAGCAATGTTAAGATATAATTAAGAAAATAGAACGCGTGATGAAGCGGTATTAGCAGTGTATAGAAACAAACAAAATTTCATTTACATCAAGAAAACTAAATAGTAATCTCAATCAGATTAAAACGGTGCATTAAAGTTCAACTGTTAAAAGATAAATCCTGATTAGTAAAGGCTTTAGCTTTATAAACGTAACGTTGAAAGGTATTCAAATGAACAGATGCGCGCTGTCAATATCAGTTTACTGAGCGAATCACGTGGTTTATCAGATGAACTGACTGAGACGTACGTCGTATACCAACTGTATTGTTACGACACCACAAATTATGTATTATTTATTGTATGAAGTGTGTATATCAAAATACCATTTAGATGCAGTTTTCACAATTCTATATGCATGTAAAGTGGTAATAAAAATATCAGGATTAGTAAAAAAAATAAATGTAAATTACTTTATTTTTGTATTAAACATAATAATTTGTTAAACAGTATAATTAAAAAAAACTGTTTATGAAGCTTTTTGAGATTGTCTAAAATGTAAAATATTTTCAATAGATCCCTTGATCGTAGTATGTGGTACCGGTTACTAACGTAAGGAGAGGAGGCTATTTCTGTAGTCTCATAAAATGTGTGTGGTGACGATCTAAAAATCC
>NW_025776913.1:0-23867 GCF_021130785.1 Homalodisca vitripennis | reverse complement strand
AACATCTAAAGGCACAATTGTCTAGATTCTACAAGTTCCAGAAGGTAGTTCCAGTGTCAGTACCTGGAAGCTACAAGGATCGGGAAGTTTTATAATGCGCAATGACCCCGGAATCTAAGGGAATCTAATCTAATCATGAACTAAATATCTCTTGATCATAATAATTATCACACTTTATGAGTTTATTATAATAACATACTAGCTGTTACCCGCGGCTTCGCACACAATCTTTAGAAAAGTCCTTATATTACTTAGTAAAAGCAATTATGCGCGATTAGCCGCGGGTAACAGCTAGTTCGTCAATACATTCGTAGTATTTTATAACGAAAACTCTTGATTTTCAATAAAATACCAATTACAACCAGATACCCAGTTACCCACGGCTTCGCACGCGATTTCCTGCAGAAAAATTGAGACATAGGAGGCATATTTCTTTTGAACGTCCTTATTACCCTTCTGAGATAAATAGTCACTGAAAGATACTCCAAGCTCATGAACTATTTAACATTTAAATTTTAGTCTCAATATGCACTTGTGAAATAACTGGAATTTTTCTCTAATATTCTACCATCTGGAAAACCCTAAGATGTATACACAGTTTTTAAGAATACACGCTGCTTGAAACGTTTTGCAAAGTTCGTAAAAAATTTAAATTTTATTTACGTTGGAAAATACTCGATAAAATGTTGCGTAGATGGGGAAAATATACCGTCTTGAAACCTATTATTGTTTGGGGACTAGTTAACGAACTTATTTCAAGCAATTTAAAAATTCGTTACTTAGTACCAAGTTTAGATTTAGTCGACTATAAAATATTATAAGACTACAATCAGTTTCAAATGGTCTATTTAAATAAATTTGAATCTAAGTTTAAACAGCTTAACTTGTTACTAAACTTAATACTGTACAAAAGGTTTTCTGAAAATAGGTATCTAAACTGTAAAGTTTTGACTAACTCATTCACTTTCTATAATCATCACAAGCTATAAATACACTGACTAATTTTTTAAAAAAATAGAGTATTAATTTTTTGATCATTTCAAACAAAATTAAAAATAAGGCTTAAGACTGATGGTAACAGGACACTACTTTTGGAATCAGTAGTAGGATTCTGCTTGGTACAGAAGTGTGCAATTTGCGGAACGAGAGTGAAACTCTTCGAAGTGGATCTGTCATCTTCAGAGCGTACAAATAATCTCTGGACGGTTAAATGTATTTTACTTGTCTGCATATAGTAAAGGAACAATGCGGTTTTATTTTTTTACAGAATAACATAAGTTTTAGACTATGGCAAACCAAACTTTTCATTTCTTGTATTATACCTCAAGAAAGAGTGAGCACTAGAAATTATTCCAATTTCACGAGTACTCACCTACTCTCTTTCATGCTACTTTCGTCATATGAAACTTGTAAAAACTTGTTTTTTTTTACGAAATTTCCAACAATATATCTTCACTCTTATTTTATTACCAGCGTGAACATTCAACGGGCTGATTTCATATGTTTTTCGCCAACTCCATGTTGGCCGTCATATAAAACGTTGTGAGTCATAGAATGCCCAATTTTTATACAACGTTACCTACTCCCTTTCTGACTGCTTTCGTCATACAAAACTTGTAAATTTTTTGTGTATAAATAAATTATTTAAACCTAGTATTATATCTTCACTATCACTTTATTACCCGCATTTACATTCAATGGAGTGATTTCATTTATAAATTTTCTCCGACTTCATATGGACCATCATACAACAAATTGTGAGTAATAGACTGTCCTATTTTATATCCAGACTTTAGGTGGTATACAATCTAACCCTACTCTCTTTTTTAATAATTTCTTCATATAAAATGTGTTAAAATGTGTTGTTATATAATAAATCAAATCTCTAGTACGATTATTCATATTATTTTATTACCCGCATATACATTCTATGGAGGGGTTTTATTTGTTTTTTTCACAGGCTCCATATCGACCATCATACAAAACATTGTGAGTCATAGAATGTGGTATATTTATATTAAAGTTCAAATATTATAAGCTTTTTATATTATTATTTTTTCATATAATACTATTAATTTTATTTTATATCTTATTTATTTTAAGCCATTTACTTTAAACTTAAGTATGATTTTATAATCACGTTCAGCGTTTATTGCAGTTTCACTTAGTGTAACTTAGTTGGTGTGGATTTGGTTAGATGGTGAGAGTTGTAATGCGTAACAAGAAAGATTCCACGTCGAAGGTGAAGTCTGTGACGTGAATTGAGGTGTTCAGCTCGGGACCTACATCAGCCGGCGGCTTATTGCTTCCTTTGTTACGCAAGTACAGATGGCGCTTGTGAGAGATCAGCGGTTCCTCTTTGTACTCGAAGCTCTCTTTATTGTTGGTTCTGGTGCTAAGATTGCTTGCTTTCCTACCTACATCAGCCGGCGGCTTATTGCTTCCTTTGTTACGCCAAGTACAGATGGCGCTGTGAGAGATCAGCGCGGTTCCTCTTTGTACTCGAAGCTCTCTTTATTGTTGGTTCTGGTGCTAAGATTGCTTGCTTTCCCTACCTACATCAGCCGGCGGCTTATTGCTTCCTTTGTTACGCCAAGTAACAGATGGCGCTGTGAGAGATCAGCGGTTCCTCTTTGTACTCGAAGCTCTCTTTATTGTTGGTTCTGGTGCTAAGATTGCTTGCTTTCCCTACCTACATCAGCCGGAGGCTTATTGCTTCCTTTGTTACGCCAAGTACAGATGGCGTGTGAGAGATCAGCGGTCCCTCCTTGTACTCGAAGCTCTCTTTATTGTTGATTCTTGTGCTAAGATTGCTTACTTTCCCTTTCTACAATAGCTTATTCTGGTACTAGCTATCCTTCGCAAAATTTATACCACTAGTGCTCTAACTATGCCTTCAACGCTGTAGAAGTTACAATTTTATAATCGTAGTTACACATACAATATGCTGAAATTTGATAAAGGACCCAGCTGTTTGATCTACATTACATACCTGATGATTATATTTTAAAATTATATTACTATGTTATGACTAAACTAAAATTAATCTCATAAACGTGAAAATTATGCAAGAGCCAATAAAATTTAATAGAAATGTAATTGATGTATATACAGGCACAAATATGAGGATATGTGTGTCGGCAGTATGGGCGGTCATGGTTAATATAATTGCATTGGTGTTAAATTTAAACTAATCGACTTCCAATTGTAATATGTTATATTTTATTGATTAAAACTTATACAGACTGTCCCATTATTTAACTCTCTGGGCAAAGGTATCTCACGCTGCTGCTCAAGATTAAAGGACAAACCTTTTAACAATATGAACATGGGTCTCCGATGCTTAATAGAATAGAATAGAAAATCCTTTATTTTGCTGCGAATACAATTTAGTACAATAAATACACAATTTTTACAACTCTACATGATTTTGTATTTTACACACTTGTATTATTATTGTATTAAGATGATTTGCAAGGTCAGCTAACAATAATTTATCTATACATTAGATACTTACTGTGTGTGTTTATATATTATTTAATATATATATATATATTTTATATATAATATATATACTTTCATTAAATTTATATAAATGGCAATAGCCGAATTTAATTTATTTCAACTAAACATTGAATCGCAAAAAGTACTTGCTCCGCCGGGACTCGAACCCGGATCTCTCACTTGCCGGGTGATTGTGCAATTCTTAAAACAACTAATAATATGCTAAAATAAATTGATGCCAACGTGCTCTCCAACTGAGTATGAAGCCATGCCTATACGAGATGCTCTAAATAGCTTTTTAAAAGAGGTCTTTTTCTCAAATCCTAAATGTCCAAAAATGGCGAGCCCAAACGTTTTTATTTTGTCGCGAGGTTCACATGGGTTCGCCTATTGTGTTGTTGGCATAGCAGCGCCATCTATTACCTTTATAATAGTTAACTTTAGCATATATTATGTCTTGTAGATGTATAAAATGATGGGGGAATGTTAGAATGTTCAGCTCCTAAAGGACAATTTATCCGTGAGCTTTTTGAAACATACAGCCACAATACGCACAATTCGGTCCTGTGTGCGCGAAGCCCTTTTTAAAAGAAACACGAGGTAATGTGGCTCCAAACATGCAGACCATGTAGTAACTGCGATTCCAGTCTGTCCGATGTATAAGGGGTTTAGTAATTGAGTATGGTGTATTTCGCAAATTGGGACATGAGATCTAATAACGAAGAACAGGGACACACAGACACAGTTTATTGCCATGTCAAATCATCGTCCAGAAAAGTCCCAAAATATCTCACTGATGCTTGATGTTCCAATTTCAATATATGCAAGCTGAAGGGCAAAAAAAATTATTATTGAATCTCTGTAATTTATTTTTATTAAAACTAATGGTGTAAATTAATATTCAATTTAGTGATAGATCTGAGATTAACTATTACAGCCTATTTAAATTACTATTAAAAACCTATTAAGAGATCAAATTTCAAGTTTCTTATGTACTGTGATTCAAAAACACAAGATCAATGTCATCAGCGTACATGACAATGATATCTGGATTGATGGAGACTATCAAATAATTTACGTAAAGGTTAAAATATTGATCCTAGTATTTGGGGAACTCTAAAGTTTAGTACACACTAGTTTCGGGCATTTGTTATTGCATTTTATGAGTTGCTTTCATATTTTAAATTTAGGAATCGAGCTCAACCCATTATCTCGTTGATGAAACCCGAGCTTTGGTTAAGGACCTGTTTTCTAAAGAATGACGCATTAGAAAACTTCAGAAACATCCCTCAACAAATCAACCGTTTCCTACCCTCCCTCCAGTCCTCCAACTACTGTGGATATAACCCGAGACCGCTTCACCAGAAGGGCAAGCCATAAAGATACCAAACATTTCGTCTGTTAACATATTACTGAAGACAGTTAAGGTAATAATTCGTTCAAAAACACTAGTTCAAATATTTTAATATTACTTGGAAGTTTTGAAATTGGCCGATAATAGTCCAATGATGTACGATGCCCTCTTTTAAATATTGGTATTACTTAACTAGTTATTAAAATCTATGTAAAAATCATTTGCCGGAAGGAAGAAGTAATAATAAACGTTCGATATTCACAAATGAGTATGCGCAAGCATTGAGTGATTTCTAGGAAATTTAATCAGCATCACTAGAAAATCCGGTTTGTTTTTTAGCCTTTTTAATGGCATTTAGGCTACAACTCAGCCTGATTCACAGGGTAGAACGAAATAGAATCTCCTATTCTAGCGAGAGCGGTATCAACATTAAGTGGAGGTTCCGTTTAACTGCGATTTTATTCATAACAAGTGTTGCAAAATGGTAGTTCATAGCACTGCATATTTGTTGTTAATGTGTTATTATTTTAGCACTGATTTTAAAAAAAATATTAAAAATGTATTGTATTTTTCTGTCATGATTTCCATCCATGTTTGCTTTTATTTGTTGATTTGCGATAAATATGTGTACAATAGCTTTAATAACCTGCTTAATTACTTTAGTGTCTATGTTCTTATTTTTTCTATAATGAACTCTTTTTCTACTACTTCATTTAAATTGTTGGTGTAAATATTACAACTTATGCCTTTAAAGTTTAATGTACTGTGTTTCCAGCCTTTGACCTGTTGCTTCGGACATTTTCGAATATATTTTCTAAGGAACATCGAATCAAGAGTATAAAGTCAAATATTCATAAAAGAATCGAATTTCTCGTCCATTACTGCAGCAGCATATATGCCTCAGATTGGTGGATACACACCGTCTTAATCCAATCCAGTAGTAATTGGCGAGCAGTAGAAGGGTCCACTAGACCATATATATATATATATATATATATATATATTATATATATATATATATATATATATATATATATAATATTTACATTAACAATGGCACTATTTACGTGTTTGTTTCTTCATAAACTGAACAATCTTTTCATTATTTTAGAACATTATGTTTATAATTAGTACATTAGTTCAAAAGAACAGCCCAGCGAACTTTCATGTAGCAAAATTCTTCCGGTTGCTTCAAAGGGTGTCTTGGATTCACAATATGACTATCTTATATTTTATAAGATCTTCTAAGACTTTTTAATCCCTGAATTTAAAAAAACTATATGAAAACTAGTGATTTTTCCTTAAATAATTTACATTCTATCAATGTAATCAAATTGAAAATATTAGTTAATTTCATTAAATATATGGCTGTGCTGTCACAAAAACAATGTTTACACAGATCAGTTGATTACATTTTACAGACTATTTCAATTCATATTTCGCAACTTTAGAGACCAGTGGGGAATAACTTGAGGAATTTTCGAAATACAAATAGGCCTATTTTTATACCAGGGACCATAAAAATGCTCATGTGAAATTTCAATACAATCGGTTGAATAGTTTACGCTGAAATCAAAACAAACAAACATATTCACTTCCGCATTTATGATATTATTAGGATTTATATTTATGTAAAAATAGTTATATCAAAAATATCATGCATATCATACAATCTTAAATTAATGATTTGAAAACAAATTAATAATAACAATGGCTTTTCCTTTCTTGAACTTTTGTTCACCAAAATATTTTGTAATCTTAAAAGTAAAAATTAATTATAGTGTTACTTATACGTCTTGTAATTTATGACTCTAAAGATCGTTCTGTACATGTTTGTGACTTTTCCTCTATCTTTAAGGCAATATAACATCAATAAAGCCAACACCTACTAAGATATATTTACCTCATAAATCGTACTGATCCTTCTACAGACTTCCAATTCAGATATAACTTATAAAATACTTATATATAAGGTTTTGTAAAACCTTTCTTCTAATTACTATCATATTAAATCGTCTGACTGTTTTGTGTAATAAATTTAACATAGAAATGGATTTACTACCCACAATACAATGTCACTCACACAAAATTTGTGTTTTTGTGTTTCTCAAAAGTGGTAATAAAATCTGGAAACCACAAATATATTTGAAAAAACATTATTAGTAATATTTTGTTCTGTTCATAATAAGATATAGTGTATTTTTTGTTATTTATTTATTTTGTTGTAACAGACAATCATAAATTAAATAGTGTGAATTTTTATTTTTAAAATATATAGAAATATTACTGTTTTCTAAATTTCTAATCATTGTAATCGTTTGATATTTGTTTGTTGTCAGCATACAAATAAATATTATATTTTTAAAAATAGATATTCTGTTTTTAAAAATTAGCTATTCTGTTCATTCAGTTTACCATAATATTGTAACGCGATCCAAAATTACATTAATTTATTGACGAATATGTTACACGGCCGTATTTTTACTAGTAATTTTTCTTTGGCTGCTTTCAAACTAACAGCAGGATCTGAACCAAGGCAACGAGAGAAGAAAAAAGGACTCGGATAAGACATTAGTATTGGAAACCTGCGGAGCAGGTTTTGTGTCTCGCCTATCGTGACTAGGTTTAGGCAAAAATATAATTCAGTCGACCTGTTGGTTTGCTGCATGTCTAGGCAACTGTTTTACCTCGCAAAAGAAAATATGATCAGGGATACAGTTGGACATGTTTATTAAGTAAAATAATACATCAGAGAAATAACTGTGCCAGCGTTAAATTCATAAAAGACTTCATAATGAAGTTCAGCGAAATCCCATAGGCGAACTCATGTTCCATCGTGGAACACTTTCTTGTCCATAAAGAAATGAAATCGCCTGTAAAATTTTAAGTTTACACATGAAGCCTTTCTCGAAGATATATTGCGGATAGTTAGGCTACATTTATACCGGTGGTGTTTCACACAATGGGGATCACACACCTCTGTGATTAATAGTATCAAAAAAAGTTGTCGTTTATTAGCTAGCCAACTAACGATAGTTTTGTAGGAACTAACGAAGAAAAAAACAACATGTCGTCCGAAAAGTTTATTGTAATTTTTAAATCGGATAACCTATTAGACAATTTGTTAAAGCAAATTACTCTATTTAGGGAACTGTAACATGCTTAATGCTTCTGAAGTAACGGCGCGAATATGAGATACTCGTATATGAAAAACATGGTTTTTTGTACAGGCTATTTTTTTGTACGTAATCTTCATATGCATCAGAACCCACTTACGAGGGGAAAAAGTTGTTGGGGAGTAATTGTGCTTCGATTATTTCAAATTTATTGAGGATAGTAGGTACTCCGATAATTATATAGAGTTATCGATATCGTTTATAGCGAGTTTATCGATATCAATTATATCGGAAGTTATCGATATCAATTATATTCGAGTTATCGATATCAAATTATATCGAATATATCGAATATAAATATACGAATAATTTATATCGATATAAATTGTATAAAAATCGATAAATTATATAATAATATCGTTCTGGCCATGAGGTACTCGATCCATGATTCGCTTTGAGAAAGGATTCTAGCCCAACCACTTATGCTCAACACGGATGTATTTTCTCGTTTTCTCAATGACGCCAACGAAGCTTGGGGTAGCAGTGCAGACATCTTCGCCCAGTCGATGGGGACCTACTGGGAGTGTCTCAGACGCCACCTGAAATTCTTAACTTTTTTTTCTCTTTCCCTCGTTTAGGCAATAAATTGTCCTCTCTTCTATTAGAGTGAGAATCTCGAATACGATCACGATTTTTTAACTATTCGTTTTTGTTGCTGTAGTTATATGATTTATATTTATACTCAGAATAGGTTTTATTGTTTTTTAATTAATTTTATTACACTCTATTTAACCTTTTTCCCATCAAACAGTTTAATTTTATTAACCCTACTTTTTTTATTTTAAACTTTTATTGCCGTTAACGGCTATATTACGTTTATTTGCCTCACAATACTGTTATCTAGTCTGTTGTAATGGGAAAACCGTTGTAAATAAATCAATTATAAACAGACAGACTGTGTATCTACTTAACCCCAAGGACTATTATAAAACTAAACACAATGTGTTTCAGCTAAATCGTGGAAAGCAAAATAACTAAAGGGATGGCAGCCTGCCACAGAGAGAGACGAGCTGTGGTGTCATCTACAGGTGATCTCTCCAAACCAACTAAGATTGTTTTTTCTTGTGAAATGAAACAATATTGTTTCGACAATCTTTTTGCATTTTACCTCCTGTACGTATCAACTTTGTAGTTATTTGTTATTCTTGACGTTTATTATTTATCGTTGAAAAATTGTTTTTATTTGTGTTTAATATATTTTTAAATAATTGTTCTTTGATATAAACTAGTATTGTACAACATGTCAATATTTCAAGCTCTAGCGAAGTATCTAATTGATTGTTTCAACTTTCATCTGCTTACTCAATCTGTAACATCTGGTAACAATAATAAAATATCTTGATTTTCCATAAATTGTTGAATATATCACTATTTAAAAAACGATGCCTTTTGAATTCATGAAAGGAATAAAAAGTAAACATTAATAGTTGAATAGCAACACTTATTTTTACTAAACACTGTAATGTATATGTCATGTAAATTTTAAAAAACTAGAAAATACGTTGTACCAGTTAAAAATGTTAAATACCATGATAATATCTATTTTTATATAAGATTTTGAAGGTTCAAAATTAAACTGCCACGTGATTGCTGAAAGCCACGACCACAAGCTTACCAGAATTCCCCCTCTCATATAACCTTGCTATTTTTTGGACCGCCTAAACTTCTGCTTTTGATAGGTCCTGCCCTTAAATAAACCTACATAGTGGCTATAGACGGTTTCAACATTAAACAGTCCTATTCAAAAAGTCTTCAATGCATTAAACTAAAAATATTACAGCAACTTATTTTATTTTTAATTAATTATTTAAGTTGAATTATTGTATAATTTAATATTATTTATTATCTAAATTATATTAAATTATATTTTATTATTTTACTATCTATATTATTTATATTTATTATTTAATTTGCAACATACAATAAATGCTTTAACTCACGGGGAATGTCAGATCGGTATTGGCATCATTTTCAACACCGAGTGCAGCAAGTTTACATTCCAGGATTTTGGTTAATCCTCCTTTCAGGTCCTTCAAGGGGGAAAAGCTGTAATAATAATAATACCAAAAAATAGAATCCCAAAACCACAACAAAGTTTTGAGAAACCGTTAGCTTCTCATTGGAAGTAAAATACGAGCCTTCAAATACCACCTAAGCAATTAGGCTCGGGACAACATGATTTGGTGGAAAACGACTTTTACGCAAAGATTGGTTATTTTTATAAATACGTTCTGGTACTAGTTTGGCGTTTTTACTGTGGCTTCAAAAATCAGATGAATAAACATTGATATGCTCAATGAACCACTCTTTCCTTAAACAGTTAAGACTTCTACAAAGTTTTTGAGACTTTCTAAAAACCTTATATTAAACGATTTTTTTTTTAACTTTGCAGGATCTCAATATGAGTATCTCCAATATACTGGAAATATATGCTCTTTGACCGTTGTAGGTTTCTCATTCGATACTTATGTTTTCTTCATCGGGAAAAAAAACTAAGGAGAGAGAACTATAGTACTGGATTACATTTATGAATAGTAAAGGATGGAATATGGTTCCTTTTTTTATATATTAAGCAACTGATCAAGACCCGTTATTAGTAGTACAAATACAAAACTATAAAAACGTTAAAATGGGATTTTATTCTTCTCACCTTAACTTTTTCTATTTTTCCCTCATTACTATCGGCGACTTCAGCTGACCCGGTATTGCTTGCACCGTGTTATTACTATGTTCTGTGTACAATTACATTAAATACAAATGTTTAATTGTTTTCTTAGTTGTAACTTTATGTTTTTTATGGGGATAATATAGAATGGTGTGATTTTAAATGCCAATTTGATTGAAATGCATTTGCTTTTTAGAGCTTCAAAATCTACTTTCACAACAATTATGGAATCATGTTTGGATAAGTGCTGATCACTGTCTGCTGTGAGCCATTACATTGTGTTTGATAACATACAATTATCAACTTCTACCTATCCTATTGTTACAACTCACTGATGATTGTTACCAGAGAAGACCAAATCCACTCTGACCAATTGAGCATCGTGACTAGTTGGTAACAATAATGCCTGACTAATGCACTTATAACTGAGCAATCGTTATAACCATACAGCAATCTGTTGTTTTTTCATATAATCAAGGTAAACTCACACAAAACTGTTGTTATTTGCATTAGCATTTTCAGTGCCATAGTTGAGTTGTCTTGTTCCGCTGAATTTTGAGATATATTATACATACCCAGGCTGAGGGAGCCTAAGGCAATCGAAAATGTCTTTTCTGGCCGTTTATATTTTACTTTCAATCTAATTTTAATTTATGTTAATTTATTTATGGACGCCACAACTGCGGATAAACTCTTAACCCGTTCAAGACAATGTAGACATAATATTGATCTCGGAAAACTGACTTCTGTCAAAATGCTTCTACGTCCGGCATCTTATTATTCATAAATATAATGCCAGTACTATTTTTGTGTTTCATTTGTTTTTTGTTTGTCTTTTTGTAAAGAAAACATAATATATACGTATGAATGAGAAGGCCTTACATCGCTCAAATAGGAATATAAGTCAAGTATAATTTAGTTAGATACCTTATAGGAAAGGGTCCTGCAACGTTAAATAAAATTCGTTTATAAATTGGTATTTTAGAAAGTCTAAACAAAGTCTTGCTGTTTTTCGCGACTACAATTTAGAAAGTTGTGGTTTTTGAGCATAGGTCACTTAAAAAAGCCATTCTTAATGTCAAAGTTGCCGACCACTTTCCGAATCGTATGTCCTAGGTCACAGCTTTGTTAATTAAGGTGGTTTTTTAATACGTTTTTTATGTATTATTATCAAATATGTTTAGATTGTTTAATTCCTCACTAGCACAATATGGAGTATTAACATGTAGGTAATAATTGTGTCTGTAGGCTATTTTCTTTTACACTACTGATCGTGAACTGTATTACTTAATATTTTTATTAAAATTTAAAACAATTTAAAGGATAATATCTGAACCTTTTAGACGAACTTCATCTGAAGGTATCGACAGTTGTTTAGTCAGTTATAAATTTGGGCTTATAATAGCACAAGTAATCAATTATTATTGTGAAATTTTATAAAATTTCTGCAGTTTTTTCCAAACTTTCGCATCACATCACACCTTCCTCGGACCTTCAACAAATATGGCAAAATAATTAGCCCAATTGGTCCAGCCTTTCTTGAGATTAGCGTTTAGAAAAACTTGGCAATGTAAATGTATTTAAAAGTTTTAAATTAGTACATTTCGATACTAATTTTACGAAGGATATTTCCCAACAAATATGTAATTATTAAATCTCATAGAAATCGTCTAATCGCGGTCGGTAGTGTTTGAATGAAGATCTGCTCGTATATCAACTTTTAATGGCATTACATCAAGTTAGTCTCCGTGAAATATTAAAAATGGCATAAGGCTTTTCCTTCCACTCTATCTAGTCATGTTCATAACGATACTGGGAGGCCCACTTTATTCTCAAGTACCGCTCTCTCGCTAATGTTTTTAAATCTGGGCGGATTTAGCATCTAATGGTTTTCCAAGAGTCAAATATCTAGAAGATATTTGCATTTGAATAAATCATAGGGTTACTTGATGATTGGAAATATTTCGATTTATTTATTTATCCTATTTTTAATTTCAACGGAAAACCCAATGCACAATTGTAAAAGAATATCTATGAATATAAACAATCATATTATGATAAATTGTAATAGTAAACAGGTGGTTTATGTTTACTACTTAAAACCGTACTTTCATGTTCTCTTTATTTATTTTAAATTAATATTAATAATATCGTTTATTTCCCCAAAAATAACAAAACTGAAATGTTACAACAAAATATTAATTGCCAGGGCTTAAAAAATAATAAAAAAACTATGATTTAAACCTTTAAATTATTTACAAAATGCAGCAAATAATAAAATACAAAAATAATTGTATTTCTACTTATTTTATTTCTAAGTGGTCACGTGTGATTTGGAGTAATGTAATATAAAAAATTACGTTAGATCCTTTTAGGTTTGACTTTCTTTCTTTAATACTAATAATAGGGACAATACACGTTACCCCGATAAGGGGGAAATGTAGGGTACCCCATAACGCTGTGTCTGTGATGATACTGTGTACAAAAAAAATTAAAAAAATAGCCGGAAAACGAGCAAGAATTAATTAATAAAAATTAGTTATTGTAGCTTACGTAGTAATATAATGTACTCTTAGGATTCGAATTTTTTTTTAATTTTATATAATTATTGTGATGTACTACATAAAAGGATTTTATGCATGATTTAGATCAAAATGGCTTTAAACATGTGACATTAAATATTATAAACCATTATTTTATAATGCTCTTAACGTGATTATTTAAATATTATTATAACATTGCAGACTAGACTAACCCTACACTAAAATTATTATCTTAAACATGTACTCATTACCATCTTGTATCAACCATACACTAATTTCCTGTAGGATAAATATTATTTATGTTCCTTACTATTTTGACCTGGCATTTAAGTTATATGTCCTCGGACCTATAAAAGAAAATAATTTTTGCAAAATGTGTTGTTTAGGCTTTGTTACACAAAAGTTATTTGCATTTCTTAATCTCATTTATATTATATTTAAATTTTTCAGAGCATTTCCACGCAAGTTTTAAGTACATGTACAACGATGAATAGATATTACAAAACAGAATATTCTCTTGAATTTATACTTTCATATGTAAAAACTTCTCTGTGCGTTTTTATTATAGATGGCAATAATAAAAACACAAATAAAATAATAGTTTTTAATTATCTAGTTTGCAATTACTTGAGTTGATTATCTTACCCAAAATCAATAAACTTTTAGAGATTAAAGAGATTTATTTGTAATCTTGTTTACGGATCACGAAACGTTTATACCAAGAACTTTTATAAATAGAGAAACTGTGTAACTTAGTTCACAGCTTGTTCGACCACAGGGAAATACCATGTAACAGGGTTTAGTATGATATTTGCAAGTTCTGTTCACTGGTTCTGAAGAAAAATGTCGAGCAAGAAATTATCGCACAGAGAGCAAAGGTTTGAGTTTTGTATAGAACTTGCTGCTTTCAAGCAGTGTTATAACTAACTCGGCAACTGCGCCCGATTTATTTTTAGAAACTGTGGAAAAAGTAGTGTTTTTTTTCTTTTCAAAATAAAGAACAATACTGCATTTAAATGATCATCATATTTTATCCCAAACTAAAAAAGGATCCATACTTTCAGTAGATTCGTACTACTTTTGACTGTTGTAATGCATAGTTTAGTCATTCACACCTGAAGATGAGATCAGATTTGCAGATCTCAAAACGTAGTGTTACTGATTATATTAAAATTACTCATACGATGGACAATGTTCACGGTAAAATTTAGTTTATTTAAGAATCCTTCCATCGTCAAGAATTTCAAAAAAAGAATTTACTCCTATTGTATTCCCATTACACCAATAAAGTTCACAAACAACTCACACTAATTTAGTCCTTTTGATTATAGGGAACGACTGTTATGTATTTTTACATTGTTGCTTTCAAACATTATTGACATAAAGCTGCCTTGAAATGCGTTTATAGTCGATAGCTCAATTGAATTAGGAAGTTTATTTTCAGTTTTTTATGATCCAATTTTGTATTTTTAACTGGACTATGTGTGTTTTTTTGTGCATTTAGATCTTAAACTTTTGGTTTGGAATCAAGTGCATGTTAATTATTTTAAAATTGTTCCTGGTTTCACCACGTCAAATCATAATTAACAAAACAGAATTCGTGAATTATTTCGGCGTTACTGTTAATAGTTAATAGGCCATTGGCATCTTGTTTTAGTTAGATTTTGTAGTCAAAAAATCAGACTATTTGCTGTTGCTCTCATGTTCTGCCCTTCGGTAACAACCTACCGAAAATTGTCTATAACTTCACCAGATCAAGTCCCCTAAGAGCCCTCAAAATCCATCCCACTATATTTTTTAGTACATTCTTATATTTTATTTTATGGTATATATGTATAATGTATATACGGATAATGCCCCTTTGAGTATAATGGTCGTTAACTATATTAAAAACATTTACAACTTTCTTTTTTATATATTAGAGAGAAAAAATGAAAAGTATTATTTGAATACTTACATCATTTTCTAAACATCAGAACAATAAACGGTTTTAGAGATATTCAATTATCCTAAAATTGTCCTATACGATAGTATTGCTAAAAATAAAAATGTCTTCTGAAAATGCTAATACGAGTATCATTTTCATATCTTGTTATAAAAACTTGTTTATATTTCTGACAGGTTATGACTATATTAAGTAGATGTAAATCCTATAAGGATAAAAATTAATATTAGTTTCAGCTGTAACAAAATCAACCTACTTCATCCGACTAAGACGGTTGGCGGTATAAGGACTACACGGCGTACATTTTGTTTGGAATTGTGTCTTTCCCGGGCCTTTTAAAAAAACTTCTTCATTGTTTTAACCTGTTTATTTACCGTTATATAATTATGAAAAATGCTGGCGAGGCATATGAAGAAAGAGCAATTTCTGATCACTGTTTTATCTCATTCCGTCATAACGGTTCACAGTTACAAATGAAAAGACCTGAGTTGAGTTAACGAAACTAAAGCACTTGCAAATGTTCTATAATAACAAATACCAATAAAAAAACCATGGAATAATTAGAAAAAAATACAAACGAACAAAGATATATTTTAAAACTATTAAAAACTGAAGCGCATTAACTCGCATAACACGTTTTTCTTCAAAACTTGACTACATGGCTTAACCTTAGACAAAGTTTTGATTACTCCTTTTGTTCTGATGTCATCCTGATTACATTATGTGTACATGAAAACGAGCCAATGTGACACCCATGGTTGAAATCAGTTACAGACTCACAATTCGTCTTTCTTTTTGGAAAATGATTTACATCTGTCAGAGGGGCTTGCTGTAATATTTTCTCTTCTACGGTTTCAGTACTATGAATATCTATTTGCCTGAAAGTAGAGTTTCCAGCAGTGGACGACCAATTGTAAAAAAGTGACACATAGATAATGGACCTGTTGCTATTTAAATTTTTTATGAGGATCATATAGACGAAGTTACTTAACCCTAATTATGGGCTTTTAAATTTCTGTTTGTTGTGCATCATAGAGTTTTGACCTGGATACAACATAATATAAACAGGTGCAAAGGCACCTTGCCTTGAACCCAAAATTGTTATTGGTTGTATTGGTAAATGTACTTGCGTTCTGCCCTGAGGTCGGTAATAAGGAGTCGTCTCGTCCAGACACGTAGACTTCTATATAAAAAATAGTTTACCACTTATCATTTACCAGACTTCAAAGAGGCATTGCCATTCACAAAAATGGACTATTTGACAAGATTAAACGGTCAACAAACATTTAGATATTTTATTATCTGCAATGTAAGCTGTTGAGTGAAATAGCCCTTCCTGAATGGTATCTGGCATTTCTTCTCAGGACATTCGTAATCTAAGCACAGAAGTTGCCATTGAAGACATCAGCAGAACCAATTGCTAAAACCCACAGTCTTCATTTTTACTCCAGTTTGAAAATGTGGTCCATTATATTGGTGAGCATATAAAATTTGAAACAAGCATCACGATAATTCAAGAACTTCCTCATCATAGAACAGATTAAAGTAACTAACTGGACTAGTGTTTTCAAATCTCTGAGATTTGTTAATTTTCTTGTTGCTTTACTAAGTTCATTAGGCCTACATTTTTGGTAATGCGTTTGAAAATACTAGCTCCGTCACGCGTATCTTAGTGTTTATTTTGATTTTTTAATCTCCTTATAACAGAATTTATTTATACCAGTAAGTTGAAGATATTGCCTCTTTTACAATATCAGACCATCCTCGGTATTATACAGTTACCGCGTAGAGTACACAAACTCTACCACTGCGATAAACTTTTAATATCTCCAATACAAATTCCATTGCAACAATGAAAATATTTTATCTCACTTAGACAAAATAAGCTCCATATAAAACTGCTCAGTTGTGCAATCAATTGTTATAGTGTTCCGAGATAAGGTTTATACGTTTTTTATATTTTTTGTTTGTCTACACCGAGCCGCCAATTGCAATTGCATTGCTTTTTAATTATTAAATAATTTTATTCCTACAAAGTAAACTTTTATATAAGAAAGAAACTCTAACACAATCAACCTGTAAAGCATTTTATTCAAAGTAACTTTATTCTAAATACATTTTCAGTTATTAGTTTTAATACTCAAGTAGTTCACAATATTATAAAAGTCTTAAGACCCTTTTCAACTTGCTTTGTATTTAACATATGGCTCCTATATAACGAAAAGAATTGTTTAAAATTTTTCACTGCAAGTATAATCAAGTAAAAATAAAAATACTGCAGTTCTCTTCTTTATATGAATTTTTGAACAAACACCAAACAAAATTTACGTTTTATTGAAAGTTTAAACTAAAAATTAATCTTTTGGGCCGACAAAAAGTCCAAAATTAATGTAATAAATTATGGGAGAATTACATTGTAATTTCATTAAACAAATAGATTTCTAAATAAATTTAAAGGAGTGCGACTTTCAAATCCACTCATCAAAATCCTATCAAAGGATACTTTTTACTACGTACAAGCACAAAAAAGGAAACAAAATACCGTATCGTAAAATTTAATCTAAATTAGTTCTGTACAGTAAATTAACTTTGAAGATACGGTTTTTTGCAGTTTTCATTTACCTATATCAAAATTTAAACTGGCTTATTCTATTCTAATACAAATTTCTAAATCTGAATGACTTCTCAGTACCATATTTTGGAAGAACCTTGAAACAATAATAGCCAAAAAAAGGACTTTTCTGTAGACGTTATTATAATTTGAAAGACCTTAAAAAGGAGCAAATAAAGTACTAAAATACTTTTCAGTAATCGTGATTATATTTTAGAAGAGATTTTAAAAAGCAAATTAAAAGTGGTAAACATCCTTTGGTATGAATATTAATGAAATTAGTTTTTTTACACAATCTCCCTCGTGGTCTTAAGTTAGAGAACGTACCATGTTCATTTCAAACCAAAAAGTCCTTTTATTGGAATGGTTGCAGAAACGTGTTCCTGTGTTGGAATCTTTTCTAATTCATCCAAAGTTGAGTAATAACCGTGTCTTTATACTGCTCCAAGCTATCGATCCTGACAGGATTGTTTGGCCCATGTCTCTATTTGTTAATAAGCAAGCAGGTAAGTTAGCCCTTAAGCTGAACAACAAAAGGGCGGTGGGACGGCGCTTTGTTTCGATTATTCGAGAAATCCCTCACACGGTTTCCGAGCATTCCCCGGTTGCTGCAGGGAACACTCATCTTTTAAAACGTAAACCATTCAATTTATACTCATCAACTCCCAACATTGGTTTATAGTTTTATTTTTTAAAATCTTGTTTTAACATCATTAATTGTATTAAATAATGTGGCGAACTACTACAGGAGGCTTTAACATTCTGCCTTATGTTGTAAGCATTCTTAATAAACTATTTGTTAAGAACCAAATTATTTTACTAAGTTTGTGCTCTAAGCTATTATTTTTACCATGTGCAATAAACGTATTTGTAGAAAAAATCAGTGTTTTGTTGATCAGTTAAATTTTATTATTGTTGTTCATCTTACATTGTTCATTTACCTGGTTAGTCTTTCTATTGTGCTGGTTTTTTCATATTCCTCTAATGCGTTTCTTGTACTAGTTCATGTTCAATATTCCGTCCATTTTTTATCTTTCTACTTGGTCCAGATTTATAAACTTACTGTCGTCGCGAACGGAAGAGGGCAACCTTTCCAGAGGACTAATTTATCTACCGTGCGATCCGCCACCAGATTTCCTCTATCCAAACCCAACCAGCTTTAATGAGAATATTATAAACTATTAATTTGAAAGAGTTTCAGAACGTTCCATAACTATAAAAGATGGGCCTAGACGATCTAATCCGCAATGCGGCCTACAACACACGATAGCCGCACAACGACTACGACACAAACCTCCGCTCTCCGACTTGCCTGTCGGTTTGGCAGGATTATGCCTACCAGAACATGTCCTGGAGTATTGACAGTAGGAGGCTCCCATTGAACGTCTCAGCTGACTATCGTTTTCACGGTTACTGATAACTAACGCGCCAAATTGAAACCATGCAACGGCGCTAGCTTGCACCTGTAATATTGTGGTGAGAAATAGTTCCAAGAGTTTTAGTTCAGGTAACAAAGATACTGGTAATTCCGTTAGCTTTATTAAAATAAATAGTGTTTCAAATTTAAGACATCCAATAATTGTTTTCCCGTTGTATCATATAGATCATGTCTGATGGAGAATAAATACGTAAGAAAGATGCCATACTTCCTGGAAAGGCTGCTTCTCTCTACGGTAACGTGAGAACATGTTAAATGCATTAAAATCGGCTGGAAATCCTAGAGTATGGTAATGGAACAAACTGTTGAAATCCTTACTAAGGCAATGCACATTGTTTTAAAAGTTGAAAGTATTAGTCTACAAAAATTACCTCCTTTTCGACACAAATCCAGTCTTTTAAAGAAATATTCCGACAGTTTCTGACTCTGCAGTAGTTTGGCTTAAATAACTTTCCTATGAGGATGAACCACAGTTGAACTTCAGGAGCAATTCCCAAAAGTTGGACGATTATTACCAATGTTACTTGTGTGAGAAAATTAAAACTAGAAATCATTACATTCCTTATTCTGTATTTGTCTATTTAGACCCAACATCATGCCTATTCAACCACAAAATAATTGTCAATATTATTACCTAAATCACCGATTTAAGTGATTTTAAATCGAATAATTATAAATATAGTCTCCACTTTCCTGCTGAATTGCGTGTAATCTGTTGCAAATGTGTTTATTTTGATTATCGCTGTCGATGCCTTTTGAGATGTAATGAGGCATATTAATTTTTAACGAAAACACTGTATTGTGGCAAATTACGCCTTTACAGATGGGACCAAGTGATCTGCGCGGGCTCTTTGTGTAGGACCAGGTGGGCGGGGGAGTGAGGGACGTCTTTTTCCGGAAACATAGGGCTTTCCCTTAGAGCCCATCCTTTGCTATTCTCTGTTATCCAAGAGGACAACAGTGATTACTTTACTCGATTTATTCAGTTGTCTCGTGATTAATTCTAAGAAAAGTTGTTCAGATAGTTCAGTCCTTTTGAATCAATCACAGCAATGGACAAAGCGTAGGTTTGAGGTCAAATGTTTCGTGGATGGTTAGTAGGAGCTTTGGCCACGCGCTCAGAGCTGTAGCTTCTTTATCAAATTATGTTTTGTTGATTTCTTAATACACGCTTAACCTTATCTCTAAAAAACTCACGCGGTGGTCTTAGGAATGTTGTAGTATTTAAAATAAAACTGAAACGAAGTTCCAGGTATCCTTTAAGTTGATCTTCGTCAATGATTTAATTAAAAAACTGCATGTAGATCTCTTGTTTACACTGTGTAATTACTACAGGGTACGGTTTTTTTTTTTTTTTCATTCTTCCAGTAACCCAGGAAGAGTAATCCTACAAATCTACATGGTGATCTGTGTTTGTTTTTCGTAAGCAGATTTAAAGTGGATTTTACATTGGATTTAAAGTTAAACGTGGATTTATTGTAAAAAGTTATGTGTACGTCAATTATGAATATGGGAATAGAGTATTTTTGTATATTTGAGTATAATATATTTGAAAAACTTCCCATAATTCATATCTCATGCGCGGTTAAATGATATAATATTTAAAATATTACAACTATTCCCTTTCGTTATTAATTCCGATTTGGACATGTACAGTTTTAATGCACAGTAAATATTACTAAGATTTCATGTTCACGATACGTATTAAGCATCTAAAACGTGCAATTGAAAAAGTACACTATTTCTTAAATTACACAAAACTAGGAAAAATTTACCAAAACGTTACCGTACCGCATTTCAATTATAATAGCCTTCTTGCATCATCGGTTTAATTCACATTTAATTTTATAGAACGATTTATTTATTTATTTATTTACGGCAATACACCCATTTTACATAGAAATTGTACAACTGATAACAACAAAGAAGAGAGGCTGCTGCACAGAAAAGACATTAATAACAATCAAAAGAATGTGCAAGGACTAATAAATACAATTATGAATAACAGCTGTTATGACAACCAATCATAGATAAAATCAATAGTAAATAATAATAAAAAAAATAACAGTATTATAAATTACAGTAAATAAATAACAAATTATAAATAACAATAATAAATGGAATTATAAATAACAATAATTAAAGGTAACGATAGTAAATAAAACAATTATAATAACAAGGATGAGTAACAATTTAATAAATAAGAATTTGACGATTGATAATAGAATAAATTAACATGCATAATGCTTATTTACCAGCTTAGTTAAATTAGTAGTATGAAAACATGTTGAGTTACTTTAGGATGAAAGCGAGTGAACACCGCTTGAAAGATTTCTTGTAGAAGGGCCAAAGAAGTCAAGATCATGCACAGGCATCATTACCAAGTCTCATTATGCGGGGGTTTAGAGTACTGTAGTAGGTGTAGTTAGTCGGATGGAAACTCCTTGAGAAAAGCTGAGGGTGACGAGACTGGACGAGGTACATGGAAGTTTATCATCTGAAGGATATTCGGACAATCAATAAGGCTATTTAGTAGTCTGTAGAGGAACATGAGGAGCCAGTAGAGCCCTGCGAGCAGCCAAGGATGGACAGGTGCAGCTGTTGTCCCATTTCCTCCAAGTTTGTCTCCAAGTAGCGATATCCCATCTTCACGCCAACCATCCGTAGAAAAGCGTCTTTGTACAGCATCAAGACTAGAGCAGTGACCAACCTGATGTGGGGACACATACCGTAACGGAGTATTCTAGTATTGGCCGAACTAATGTGACGTAAAAAAGTGTTCTCTATGGCAGGAAATAGCAAAGTGGCTGGCGGCAGGTTCGGTTTTGATAAGTCCAAGAACACGATTATTTATGTAATTAAAACCTTTCAAACCCATTATTAAGTAAGTTTATTGTGATCAAAACCCAACTCTTGTAATACTTTAATAAGCAGCTTAGATCTGGTAAAATGTAATTAATGTAAACTGTTTGTTGTGTGGCTCACTAGCAGACAGCTGTATCGTCACACTCTGACTGATTATTTTATTTAATACTCGTCTTTTTTAAAGCATATTGTCTCCCTTTAATTGGATTAAACCATTTTGCGCATGTCCTTAGGTATCGCTGAATTTGTTAATTGTATTGTATATTCTTTGATTTAAGTTCTTTTACGAAGGAAGGGATTATGAAGGGAAACAGGATTTTTTCAGGTACATTTACCACTATTCAGTAATACTATACAATAAGTATCACTACGTTTCGAGATGGCATGTCTGATCTCTTAGTCTGGCGATTGGCGATCCGTGATTGTACTGATCTTTAATTCGTCACATTAACATTACTGTGCGCCATTGTGACACTCATCAGGTATCTCAAAAAACCATTGGGTGTGGTTTATCCCATGCTTAATAATTAGAAATCAGGCTCTTTAATTAAAAACTATTCACTCATTATGTTAATACTGAACTAAAGAACAAATTATGGTAAGAGGTTTTTGATTATTTATTATGTTTACGAATGTTCCTGATGTTTTTTTCTTTTCTTGAATGTCGCTAGTTAGTTATTCGTTACTTTTGCATGTGTCAAATTTTGTGTATCACCTTAGTTGTTATTTAATATACTTATGCTTACTGTGACTCATTTTTTACTGTTGCTTCGTTGTTGTTTATTTAACTTTTTATTATTGTTGTTTTTTTTACCGTTTCGTTGTTTTATGTTGTTATATCTTATATTTTTTACCTAAGTCGCTGGTGTTTTTATTACTTATATTTTAACACATGTTTGTTATTTAATTATATATGTATACATGAGATTAGTGCTTGATTGCTATATATTTTTATCTTCCTTTTAATCTTCTTACATGTACATAGTGGTGTAATTCCGGTGGAAAGAATAAATAAATAAATATAAAACAATTGGTCGCCAAGTGATCTGCATGCTTCGGCCAACCATTTCCAATGTAAAACTGACCAGAGGCCAATAGTAAATGGCGATCATCACGGAGATACAGGATAGCGGCAATATGGAAGGACGGAGTGAGTATTTTTTTTATTATTGGATCATTCTAGGTGAACTTCTTAAAACCTTACTGTGGCTCCGTATTTGTTTATTAAAAATTTCCAATCTTGTTGATACTTTAATTTTTATTGTTAATATGTTTTTCAGAATTGCTGTGATATAATAGCTGCTACTTTTATCATGTATACTTGAAGCCGCTATTTGGTGACAAACTTTGTACAAATTATTATTTTTTGTAATTACGTCTTTACGTTATAAATCTATATACCAAACTTCAACTTAATATAACAACCCCTTCATAGCTTTTGAAATAGAGAAGTAAAATATGCAAACTTTTGACGATTATAGACTTTTCGGAAGTTTTAATATGATATTTTGGTTTGTATTTCGACTAGGACTAATACCTGAATCGTTTGAGAGTTCTGGGACACCCAATAGAGGCTATTTAAGTTTTAACAATACTAAAATTACTATATTTACATATTAATACATATTAATATTAATACCATAAAATGTTTTTTCTTGTGTATTAACTAATATACATAAGTATTATGTAGGGCATATATTTATTGAATCCATACGAGGACATACCTCTTTGCAGTATATAGACTTAGGATCTCACGATAAGAGGTT
>NW_025776912.1:0-75258 GCF_021130785.1 Homalodisca vitripennis | reverse complement strand
TCAAACTAAAATTTAGAGGGCAGTTGCAGTCTCAGTAGAACCCTAGCGCCCCCTTTGGCCCCAACATGGGCTCTTATGGAAGGGAGAAATTCCCTCATTTCGCTGGAGAAATCCCCTCATGTGAGGGATGAAATTCCCTGCTCACACATCTTTATCCTATGAAAAAATGTTCCAAATTCTGGGTGTTTTGGGTTGATTTGGGTGGTGTCAATATTCGGTGATTTTTCGGGTAAAATCGGTGATTTGTTGGGGGGGTCCTCACACTCCCCCGTTGAGGGAGAAACGAGGGACGGAGGGAATTCCAATATGGCGGCTGGGGGCGGGAAATATAATTGGCGGGGAAAACAGGGGAACCTAACCTCACTTTCTTGGTTTCCCGCGTTATTCAAATATGGCTGCGCCCATGATGAATTGGCTGGGAAACCGGGGGGAAACATAACCTCACTTTTCTTAGATGGCTGCGCCCAGTTGGCGGGAACTGGGGAACCATAACCTCAATTGGTGAAAAGGGCGGGGGAAAGTAACCTCACTTTCTATAGAGAAATAAAGACGAATCGTACCTTATTGTGTGTTGATTGAGTCGATGTATTAGAGCTGAAGCATGAGGGGTTCCAGGAGTTAAATAAATAAAACATTTTTTGGGGTAAAAAACCTAATTTATTATACTATTTCTAAACAACTATTCACATTGGCACTCTTCACCCCCGCCAACCAAACCGTAGCAATATGTGGTGGTGGTGACGTCATCAGGAGGAAAGTCTGTAACATAAATAGGACACTGAGTTAGCCAGTTTCTGAACAAGGAAAATTCCGCGCTTCCCCACTGGGCTGGAATAAGCGCCGTCCTTGATTGGATGTAAATAGTATCTAAGCGCCTCTGATTGGTGGTGGAACCTGAGAGGCCAGCACTCCTTCCTCTCTCTCTCTTCCCGTCAGATCCACGTGCGGGGAGGTCAGGAGAGGTTGTAGGACGTGTGTCGGCTCTGAGTTTTACACAATTACTTGTTAAACAATTACGATCTTTTGATATAACTCGAGTAAAATTAATTCATATCTATTACGTCAAAACTAATTTTACTTTTACTAATATTTATTTTAATTACCGTTAATACTATTCTTGTAATTATTTTTCTTAATCTAAATTAGAAAATTATTCGTTACTAGTAGCAGCTTTGGATATTGGCTTTTTAGTCATTTTAGTTTTTGCTTTTCTAACGGTAATAATAGTTTCTATAATATCCTTTATTGTTAAATAATTAATATCCTTAGTTTTAAAGGCATGTCGTACGCAAAATATTTGAAGTAGATTATGAACCTGTATATTATGGATATGGAGTTGGATCCTGTAAAAATTCTAGGAAGAAAACGAGACCTATGTAAGAAAATTCAGGGTATATTGTACTTAAGACCACCTTTTTAAAATTCAATCCGTCCTGAAAAACATTAATGGAAATCGACTGGCTTGAGGGACGGGGTTTTCTAAAATTGTTAAAATGAAATGAAAAGCAAATTGCACTCGATTCGGACTACCTCGGATTTACACTTCATACCATAGATCTAAATTTAAAAAGTAAAGATCCGGGCTACGTGGGCATTTCGACCAGCTGATTCAGGTCAAAGACGATTGTCCTTTATTTGCATAAATTTTTGGGGGGATAATTCAAAGTAACGCGGACTCTGTAAAATCTACCGATACGTTCAAAGTCGTACATGTACGCGTGTCAATCTCTCCTTGTTGGTAGTGGATTAGGGTAAGACCTGGTTTTTATGGACAATTTCTAAGAAGAATGCAAGACCCGTTAAAAGGTATCCGTTAGTCATTAAGAATAGCGATAATCTGTGTCTAGCGCGAGTGCTCTGGTAGTAGCCAAAGGCCAACTCTAGAAAAAGATCCTCAGTTCAAAGCAATAAGGCAGGGACAAGGGGTAGAGCGACAAACTTTTCAGAGCCCAAAAAACTGATGACCCTAAAGCCCGGTCGGGGTCCAAATTTTTGAACAGGGAGCGGGGGGTACCCGAACTATTCAAATTTCAAAGAGCACCTCAAAAAATATAATATTACAGTTTACATACTATAACAGTAAGGGTAGGGAGGACGTGTATTTTAGCGGTAATAATGAAAGGTTGTTTTCTCTGGTTTTTATAAAACTTAAACCTACTGTATTCATAACGGTCACTACAAACGTAATAACTAACCTAACTGCAGCTTTTTTGCGTGCCATTTTTTCTAGCCAAAGTGGGGGGCATGCCATTGTCCCTTATGGGACCACAAAGCGGTTTACACAGATGTTCAAATATCCTGTCCTGCTTGTCAAAAACCGGTTTCTCCACCGTTGTGTAAAGAGGAGCATGGGGGAATTTTATGCCCTGACTGTAACATGACCATGAAAAACTTTTTCAGATCTGTTTCGCACAGCCCACAAGAGTCAACGATAGCAAGTCAGGTATTAAAAAAATGGTTTTTACAGTGCCAAAGGCGTTGTCTTTCTCAACAGTCGTAAGTCAAAAAACACGTGTGCGGGGAAGTTTTTTTTGTAAATATGTAACGATTCAAGGCCCCAAAACCACCAGTGCTTACATGCGAGTCGACACAGGCAAAGCCTCCAACAAAACAGAAGATTATCTATTCAATTATATTTTCCGATCTGGAAACAAAGGACAGGACGAGTACATTGATGATAAAAAAGTTTCCATAAAGTAAAATCTATGTTGAACTTCGCAACAATTCTGTTTCAAATGTATCGGTGGTGGAAATTGGTTGAAACATGTTGTAATACCCCGCACTCGAGTCTTCAGACAAGAATCCTGTAGTTTAAATTCATGGATTATGTGATAGGATGTTAGAAAAAATTTCAAAAAAGGTCGTTTGTTTGTAAATGGCTGCATGAACGGCCAGGGCTTTTATTTTCAGTTCTATCTTAAAATACGTACTGGAAACAGATTAAAAATTCATGTCCAGGAGCTTTAATTTTACGTGGGCACCAAAGTCATTCTCATGGGAATTGGAACATACATGAGGATTTATCGACTCACTGAAACTATTTCCCCAATGGCCCTCTCAGCACTCAAACAAACGCCTTTGATCATACCCCCCAAGAGAATGAAGAAGGGGTTAATTACCCTCACTTGTTTAACACCTCTGGCAAACCCAAAAAAACTTATGTTAGGTACCCATCCCACCCAAGGAATACTACTGCCCTGGAATCGATGTTCGTGAAAAAAGTTATAAAAGAGTTTTGAAAAATTGGCATAATGACCAGGTCAACAAAAACGTAGTGTTTGATTTCCAAAAAGAACTGATTGAGTATTGTATTTCAGATATAGACATATTGGCGCAGGCGTGCATAAAATTCAGAGCAATGTTTCTCGAAGAATTGTAACGTAGACCCGTTTATGGAAGCCGTCACCATAGCCAGCGCCTGTAACTTGGGTGTTTAGACAGAAGTTCTTAAAACCCAATACTATTGGGCTTGGTCCCTAACAATGGATACAGACTTGTTGACATGCAATCCCCCATCGCTTTGTAGTGGCTGACTTGGGAGGAGGATCAGCGCGGCGTCCGAATTCAGTATGCAGGGCGGGAAAGAGGAAGTCAAAATTGCCGGTATGAAAGTAGACGGTTTTTCGACGGTGAACGTGTGTATGAATTTCAGGGTTGTTATTTCCACGGGTGCCCTAAATGTTACAAGTATGAGAGGGGAGTGCCCTTATCAGATGATCCCCTCAGACTCTTTGCATCTGAGGTACGAAAGGACCAAATCCAAAATAGCTAAACTCCAAATTTCCGGATACGAAGTTATCGAGATGTGGGAGTGTGGAATTTAAGAAAATGAAAAAAGATCCTAGATTGGCATACCTAAATTCTTTACCAATTCTAAACACGCTCCCACTTAATCCAAGAGACGCCTTCTTTGGTGGTTAGAACAGGCAAACGCAAGAACATACCACAAGTGTGCAGAGGGGGAGTCTATACAGTATGTGGACGTATGCTCTCTCTATCCTTTTGTTAATAAATTTAAAATGTACGTAAAATCTCATCCTAAAATCTATGTGGGTGACAGAGAATGTAGGGGGTGAGGCATTGCAGGCTGAAGGTCTTCTTAAATGTAAAGTCCTGCCCCCCCTAAAGTTGTATCACCCGGTTCTCCCTACACGCATGAACGATATAATTAATGTTTGTTTTATGTAGGACGTGTGGGGAGGACATGTACTCGGGTGACTGTGCCCACACCACGGAAGAGAGAGCATTGACGGGGACATGGACGATGCAGGAAATTAGAAAAAAAGCTGTAGAAAAAGGCTATACCATTTTAGAAATGTAACGAATTATGGGAATACGAGGTAGTGACCTATGAGGATGGCGGACTCTTCACAGACTTTGTAAATAAATTTTTAAAAATCAAGCAGGAGGCATCGGGCTATCCTTCCTGGTGTATCACTGATCAGGACAAAGAAACGTACATTAAAAAATATTTTGACCATGAAGGTATCAGACTTCACCAAACAAGAATTGAAAGAACGCGGGTCTTCGCTCCCTCGTTGAAATTAATGCTAAATTCGTTTTGGGAAAAATTCGGACAGAGAGAGAACCAGACAAAGACATCGATAATACGATCACCTGACACATTTTTCAAACTACTAACCAGTCCCGGGACACAAGTAAATACGGTTCAAGAAATTAACGAAGAGGTTCTCCTCGTAAATTGGCAAAATATAGAAGAGGTTAGCGAGTTCCTCAGAACCGTTAACGTCGTCTTGGCCGCTTTTACCACATCTCACGCGAGGTTTTAAAACTGTATGAAAAACACTTGGAACAGCTACAATCTCAAGTCCTTTACTATGACACAGACAGCGTACTGTACATACATAAAAATGGCATGTATAAAGTTCCTAACCGGTTACTACCTCGGGGAGATGACCGATGAGTTGGTCGACTACGGTCCCGGGTCATACATTGTAGAAATCCGTTTCTGGTGGTCCTAAAACCTATGCCTACTTAGTGTGGTCCACAAATAAAAATTCGTTAGTTGAAGTCTGTAAAATAAAAGGTCTCACTCTAAATTTTAAAAACTAGTAAACGTCTAAATTTTGAAAAATTAAAAGAAATGGTGCTTAGTGAAAACGGATCCAACTCTAGAAATAACAGAAAACCGTATTAGACGGACAAAAGACAAAAACATAGTTACCGTAGAAGAGACTAAACTATTTAAATTACCGGTCCTAAGCGTAAGCGGGAAGGAGAGTAATGAGGACACTACCGTATGGCTATAGTAAAGTTTCTAAATATTAGTATATTATAGTATACTCACAGTGGGTGTAAATATAGCCTCCTTCACTCTTCTAAAACACAGACACCACAAACAGTAACCTTCGTAGGTCAATGCCTTTTCCCCCTCATCCTCTTTAACTTCTCCCGCGATTGCTCGAGTAGATTGCTGCTTCTCCTCCATCACTGACCGAGACTGAACGCTCTCCTCGCAAACCGTGTACCCCCACTACCACACAGCGTCCAAGAACAAAATCACTTTCTGTCACTGTGCTTCCTACCGGTCCTCCGGGATCCCTGCAGGCCCAAAAGCCTGAGTGTGTGTGTGTGTGTTGTGCGTGTGTGTATGGACTCTGAGGGTCCCGGACAGAGTGGTTGCGATCCTTCAGGTGGCCCTAAACTCCATAATTCCTTGGGATCGTGTGTGAATGTGTTGTGTGGCAACGAGGCGGGCTAAAACCCATAGATGTACTCTTGCCGTGAATGAAGGTGCCGTGAATGTGTATGAAAGAGGTTCGGGGTCTTGGGGGTGTGAATGTGATCCTTCAGGTGGACTAAACCCCATAATTCCTTGGGATCGAGTGTGAATGTGTGGGAGATAGTGATGGACCGGATCAGCCATGGCAGATTACAAATGTATAAACTTGTATATAGTGTTGATATTACTGTAAAATTGTAAATTACTGTTGTAAACACTTATCTTTGTGCAAAGTGTGAGGTCTCAGTGGGGGTCGGTGGTGGGAGAGTAACCGTGGAGGCAGTGGTGGTGGTGGGAGAGCACTTCATTCTCAATCATGGCGTGGAACCCAAAGAGCCTCTATGATCTTTGTCTGCGGCAAAATTGCCCAACATCCTATTGACATTCTTACGATATATCCAGATTCCCCGAATCCATCCGTCGGGAAATTAAATCTAAACATCGCGAATACTGCTTTGAATTGGTAATCAGATACAAAGAAGTTTACGACGGATGCAGAGCTACGCAGACTTTGTCATATGTGTGCTCGAGACCATAATTTTGGGAAAGAATCGTTGACCGCGTATTTCCTCACGGAAGATACATTTTACACAATGCGTAGTGAATGGAAGTGCGCACCGTGTAACAATTAGCTCTTTTACTATAGGACCGGGCGTTGCATGTGCGACCTTTCCATTGTCTAAGCAACAAGGGATGGGACAGTAATTTGATCACCGGGGCGAAAACCAGTTACTTCTGGACTGGCCCTCAAAATCAAATTACTGTTTAACCTGGGCATCGAGCATGCGAGTGTTCGATGTAGGTGTTCCAAACCACACCACTTAGACAAATATAAATACCGGTATACAGATTTCTTTCTTCATTTACAAAATGGACGCGATAGCGAAAGAACTGCACAAACCGGCTAGGCGTAACTATCCCAGACGCAGGGTTACGCTGAAAGGAATTAACGACCTGGATCAAGCCGACCTTGTAGAGATAATCCCGTATTCAAGGGTAAACAAAGGTTACAAGTATATATTGACTATGATAAACTGCTTTAGTAAACTTGCGTTTGCCATTCCTTTAAAGAACAAGACAGGCGCCAGAAGTCGCTCATGCTCTAGACTCCATTTTAGCAAAACACAAAATGAGAAACCTTCAGACTGATCAGGGTAAGGAGTGGTACAACACTCACGTCAAAAAAGCTAATGGACAAATATAAAATAAACCTTTACTCGACCTACTCACATCTGAAAAGCTCTATTGTAGAGCGTCTAAACAGAACATTAACCCATTAAAGCCCAACGGGTCGTTTTCGACCCATCTAAATAAGTGTAAACCATTTTGCAGTAAAGCATACTATTCCGTCTGTGATGTTTTTATCTGAGAGTGTACTAGTCTATTGACCTTGAGAAAAGGTTTGGGGCCTCTTCTCTCACCCTTACTACTAATCGCAATCTGATACATTGAGAGTTGGCACAATACATCATGTCTGCTCCACTTCATAGGTTAGTTTTATACATACAATGTCCTTTTAAAATATATCTAATAAGTGAATATTACTATCATATATGTAGTAAACAAAATGTTTATTAGTGAGATTCACGAAACTTACTGACTTTTTACTATTACATGACAAACTATTAGTGGGTCGAAAACGACTCGTTGGGACCAAGCCCATAGCATAGGCCTAACCTCAAACCTAGCATTGAATCTTTTTTGTGTATACACATTATACATAAAACAATATAAAAATTTATGTATCAGCTTTTTCAACAGAAAATGATTTATTTTATTTTTTACTTTTGGGTTAATTCATGATTGACAGTCCGCTTACGCTAGCTGAGATTTTAGAAGGCTTGGAAGACACTGCATCAGAATACACCGCAGGTGATATCTATATAAGTCTTCCCGACAATGATGACCCTCACAATGTCACAGATGAAGAATCTGGAGAGGAAGATTCTAATGACCCAGACCGAGTGTGCCGTTGTCAGCTTCAAGCCTAGGCAGACATTCGATTACAAGGAATTGAAAAACAATGAAGATACACCAGATGATTTAGGTGATCAACGTGGTGATCTTAGTGACGCACGCGTTGAAGACAGAGGTAATAATTTACTAATAGCTACACATTCTAAAGCTATTGGAAAGAGGAAAACCCGTTTTCGAATGCCACACATGAAAAGGTCTAAATTTGAAAAGGGGGGAGTAAGCGGGAAAAGCCTGCACCCAATAAAAAAGATGAACCCCGTTCGAAACTGGGAAAAAAGGAGACTTAGAGTTCAGAAGAGAGGTACCCCTTCAGTGTGAGATATTCAGATATTCAGTGACAGAAAGAAAGAAAGTTTTCCATTCCTCAGCCATATATTTATTGCGCAATACAACAGGAATATGGGAGGTGTCCGATCTAATGGACAATAATATATCGAACTACAGAATAGGCGTTCGTAGAAAACGGTGGTATTATCCCAATCGTTCTCTGGCTTTTTGATGTTGTGATGAGCAACTCTTGGTTTCTGGCTCACTCTCAAGGAGTTACTTTGGACAGTCTCAGTTTCCCAAGAAGTGTGGTCCCAGTCTTTACTTCAAAAATTTTGGACGCGACTCCTAAGGCAACTGGCCCTACAAGAGCACTGAAGAGAGCTTCAAACCCACTCCGTAGTGACCATGGAGGTCATCTTATAGTGACAGGTCAAAGTAGAAGAAGGTGTGTTGTATGTAAAAATAAACTGTAAAATCGTGAAAACGATGTGAGGTCCCACTGCATGATACCTGTTTTACAGATTTCCCACAAAGATTAATCATTTGTGTAATTAAACATGTCTTTCAAATGTGTTTTTGTAAATAAAGTTTCCACTATATACACTTTATTGTGTTTTACTAAAGCCTTAACTCCCAACGATGGTTAATGACCCATGTTAAAAAAGTACCAAAATGTTTAAAATAAATATTATTTTTGTCATATTAGTGTAAATTAGATAAGGAATAATTGATTTTTTATAGTGAATAAAGTATTTTGAGAAAAAAAAAGTTTTGGGCTTTAATGGGTTAAAAGAGAAAATGTATAGAAAATTCACGACACGTGGAAGTTACGAATGGTTCAGTATTCTATCTGATATAGTCAAGGAGTACAATAATAATGTCCACAGAACAATCGGTATGAAAACCAAAAGACGTTAAACAGAAAACACGTAAAACAAATCCTTGTCCGTTTAAACAAAACCACAAAAAGAAAACAAAGAATTAAAATTACTAAATTCAAGCTAAACGATAAGGTAAGGATTTGCAAATATAAAGGAGTTTTTAAAAAAGGTTATCTGCCCAACTGGACAAATGAAGTATTTACAGTATATGCAATAAAACCTACAAAAACCTGTAACGTACATTTTACAAGACTCCAAAGGTGAAGTATTGAAAGGTGGGTTTTATGAAACAAGAACTGCTCAGGTCCAAAAACTGGTAATGTATATCTAGTTGAGAAAGTGTTGAGGCGGAAAGGAGACAATAGTACTTGTTAGATGGCAAGGGTTCGATAAAAACAGTGACACATGGGTGAGCAAGCATGACATCACCACACACTGAGTGTGTGACTGCAACTGCAGTCGTGGGACCGAATGCAGCTGCACCAGCCGCTTGCGTGGGAGCGGATGCAGCTGTGCGCTCCAACGTCCAGGAGGGCTACCTGTTCAGCTCTGTTACTTTATATTAATTTGTCATAATAATGTGCAACTTAGTTTATCTTCGACAATGAGACTGATTAGTCAATCTGTGAAATTACCAGTGAGAAACTTTGACGAGTTTGTAGGGTGGTGGTATGAATCGTACAAATAAAAACGGTCCTTGCTACCTGACACGATTCGGGATTAATTGTTGGACCGTTCAATTGCGGTAAAAAGAACGTACGTAATGTTTAACCTATTGGTTGGGAAGTCCTAACGGATTAAGATTTGAAAATGTTTACGTGTTTTCAAAAAATCACTCTACCAACCAAAGTACCAGCTACTATCCAAGATTATGCCGAAGAGATCGGATACCACGCGTATGATGACAATGCATCTGTCATACATCCGAGTGAGGCTAAACAGAATTCAGTAATGATATTCGACGACATAGCCTGTGAAAAACATAACAATATACGAAACTACTTCACCATGGGTAGACACAAGAATATTGACACCATTCTACCTAGGTTAGACCTACAGTCATATACCCAAACAGCTCGTTAGGACAATGCCAACTTTATCGTACTATTCAAACAAGACGAAACAAACCTTCACCATGCATACAGTGACCAACGTCAATACCGATATAGACTTTGAAAAGTTTAAACAAATGTGTACTTGGCGTGGAAAGACAAACACGGCTTCCTGGTCATATGCAAGGACTGTGACATTGATAAAGGCAGGTATCGTATCGGAATCTATAGTTTCATTCAAGATCGATGATGGTAAGGATATACCACTACAATGACCTCAGAGGTTTCTCAATCCAGAGATCCAACAAAGTCCATTCAAACCTGTGCACCTGGTACTATGCCGATAAGAAAATGTTTTGCGGTAAAATTTACTGTAGCAGACGCGGACCACTGGTTTTTCTCTTCAATAGGAGGTGCTGGAGACATAAGCGTGTAGGGCTGTACAGTGCTAGTCTACCACCCGTAATCTTGTTAATGATTTCAGCAAGCGAACGGTTTTATAACCGCGATATATGGATAGAGTTTGTGAAAAGAAGTCAAAACAAAGGGGACCGCTCGAACTCGTGGTGTACCACGAGGACATGCTAAATAGTACGGTAAGAAATCCACAGAATATGTTATCAAGATTCAGACCGTTTCCGATCAATTTGGTCAAATCGTTCCGTTGAGAAACGCTCAAGGTAGTGTAAACTTTGCGCAGACCTGTATAAGGTACTTGCTCCAGTAGGGTGTAACATAACCGCATGCAGCTCGCTGTATTCTTATTACTGAGAGAACAATACCAATTAGGAACCCCGTCAAGGTCTACAATCGTGCTCTAGCTTCAAATGCTACTTGACATTAGCTACAACGTAGGTTACGGCCCGTCCAGACGGTTTACCGCGAGGTCAAAGGAAGAAAGATTTTACTGGTGTAAACAATCTTTGTCCAAAGTTTCCCCTGTCTTTACGACAGAATTTCTCAAATTGGCTTCTACCGACCGTACCAATGTACTGCGAATAATGTTCGGGACATAACACTTGGCGTGGACGGGGAACTTCTACTCAATTACAAATACCAAACAGTTTGAGGCGTTGGAGGTCTTTGTTGTTTAACAGGAGCTAATCCAAGATGAATTCTCGTTACTCAAACTCTTACATGATTCACATACACGAGTAGGATGGTGAACTAGACCTATAGAGCATACCTGAAAACAATATTATGGAAAAAGCACGTGGAGAGTGACACAGGTTATTCTGTAGCTGAGATAACCCCAGTGGAATGTAGGAACGGATGGAAAAAGAACCTTTGTGTTCAAGGGACCCTTGATAGACCTGTACAGATAACCGAGAGAACAGTTTTCCCCTAAGGCAGGGCTATGGAGTACCCGTCATTGTGTCACTACTAAGCTAGGTCGTTACGCGCTTATCTAAGAAAGAATAAAAAAACGAGCCCTCTTCTTTAGACAGGTTGTGAACTGCCATAAAGTAGTTTAGTTAATTAGACAGTACTAAAACCGAGTCCCACTCTGATGTCACATTGTCAGTTTAAAACAATGGGCTTCAAAGGAGAAGGACCCTTACCTCTCAGTTATAACCTCGTTTGAGGAAAGCTCTATAAAATCAAAAGTATAAAACAGTTCAGATAAGGAACTCTGGCCCACAGCGACGTATTTCTAGAAAAACAGTACAAACATATCCTTGTCAGAGATTTACGAAAAACAACCAGGATCTGTATAAAACTGAACGAAAACCGACACCTAATAGCTAGAAGAAGAAGAAGAAGAAGATGGAGGAAAATGAAGATGGAGGCAAGCCGCTTTTGTTCACTCCGGACGTAATGATTCAACCCCCTAAACAACACCTGCGGTTTACTGCAGGACGATGATGTGCTTTGAAGCAGGACCGTCGTCACCAGACGTCAGTGATTATACTCAGCACGAAAGAAGGACAAACTCTCGAGCATCTGCATGGATAGAGAACACGTTTCTCCCATCTCTCTAACCATAAAGTACATGACAAGTAAGATGGAAGGATATGTCAGGTAAACATAGTAAGATCGACCATAGCGTAACGGACCACGCTACGACAACAATCTCCGCTAATGGTAGGAGATAGGTTAAGAAGTTATCATTTGGGATGATGACGGTAGCATACTCGTAGAGTGAAAACGGTCCTTACAGACCTACACAGGGACTTTATGAATTGCTTCTTTAATCGTCTGCCTGATGGACAAACGGTTACATAACGGCCGTAAATCGATATGAGAGCTTACAAGGATATATTTAGGACACTGTCGTCTGCTCAACAAGAGACAGTTTACAATTATAAAAAAATCACGTGAAACCAGTAACGCTTCAAACGAAATACAAAGTCATTAATTCTCAACTCTTCCCCAAAGACCGGTAGCGGGTATAAGGATGTAGGGAGCACCAGACCCTATTATCTAACTATGATTGACCCAAACGAACTGGTGTTGACAGACTCAGACTCCTCGTGTCCTCAGCAGAGACCCGGTAACACGGGGGACATAGGAACGAATAATAAACATTATCGAAGAACTCAAAGAATCATAAGACCTATATCAGGTGATGGTAACGCTGAGATTCAGATCATTGATGAAGATGGGACCGTCAATAAGTTTGGTCAGACGGGCCACATATCTCTGAAGAAGGCAAGGACATTCACGAGAGATTACGATATACTGTAAACAAAAAGCTAAAGAGAAAGATGTAAGAAGACTGTACTCTCAAATTTGCAATCCTTCGAATCAAGCCGCTTATTCAGCAGAATCAAATTAAACAGCTTACAATAATACAAATGAAGAAGCCTATAAGGCGTGTCTAGCAGTTCAACTATTTCCACTGGATCAAATTAAGATACACACTTAAACGTACCTCCAGCTCACTTCCACGGCGTCTGAGATGTTGATGGATAACACAATTATATTGACTGGGAATAAAGATATTTATAAAGAGCAAGTACAGGTAGGAGTCTTCATAAACTTGCACAATGAGATGATTGACCAAGTTTGGTCATACGCGTCCCGTGAAGGAAGTAATGAGAGGTCCGCTGGACAAGGGATTCAGTCTCACAGTCGATGGCATCTTACGCATATCAAGGGTCAAGCGGTTATGTCAACGTGGCCGACGCCCCCAGCCAGAGTCTATAACGCTATAAACTTGCAGACCTTGGAAAAATAATGTGGATAGCGCTGTCCTCAAGACTGTGTCTGACGGTTTCGCTGTGTATCAAGAAAAAATGTTGATGGGACGCTAAAGGTAACAGAATTAGCAAAACATAGGTGATGCCTCTACTCTAGGGACCGATTGCCTCTGACTCTTCGCCGTTTTTCTTGCTATGGGGATGGGTACCCTATAAGGACACGAACAGCAAATATTACAGTTTGAACAAAACTACAAGGTTGCGCATGACACTGATAGTGTTGATCCCGCGGGGGGATTACAGATTGCAGTGACGCTAAAAGGTTTTTAAAACGGAACACTTCTAAAAAAAACAAGTAGCTGATGTGTGGTGGGCCGTAAAGTCTGGGTAATGTGATAAACAAAAGACTCGGACAGATGGCTGATCCTCTTCTCGCTGGCGACTGTGTAAACCTACAGACTTTGAACAGGAAACTGAATGAACAAAACGACTGGCGACGATAGACAAGGACACGATCGACGCTAAAAAAGAGGATGACTAGTGAATGGTAGCCGATGGGTCAAGGACCCAAACGATGCCGTTACACTCTCTCAGTTTTCAACAATCTATTGCCTTGCTTACTAAAATTATTGCGGACGGATACACAGTTATTCTTTAATTTATTACAGAGTTTCTAATGTTGCCGAACCTAAAGAAGGGTACCGAGTGCAGTGTGCACTGTAACTTATGTGATAAGATAAGGATACACTGGATTCGGATAAGGATAAAATGGTTATTTGGACATATAACGATTAAGTCAAGTAGCTTCTCCGCTGTATGACGGAGATGCTGTTAATTAGAGGATACCTTAAAGTGAACACTCCGATACTTGACGGTGACAACGTGGAAATTGTTTAAGGAATAAAAGATTGAAACTTGTGGGACGGGTCCCTGTCGACATGAGTGACGCTGTGTCTGATTAATTATCTGGTGAGAGTGGTTGAGCGAAGTCTTTTACCGGTTATGTTACAAACTACTGGCTCCACCACTAGGACGCTATAAACGTGATCGACAAAAGCGATTGGATTCAGGGTTCAATATTTTCAAACCCTTACTTTCAGGGAACCAGTGAGCAGGCGCTGAGATCGGAAACACTGTGATGGTTTTTATTTATATGTGGAGTTGCTGACATTTTTACCGCCAGTTTACTTTAGAACCTTGGGCCAAGATGGAGGTTCTTGGTATTTATTCTATGTGTAGGCTTCTCTGATAGCTCGCTAATAAAACTTTGTGTACTTGGAGAGATTACGGCTATCTCGATACTACTACTCTGCGCTAATCACGACATTACACAGGCGAATCATTGGTTTCAAGAGGACGTTCGGCTTGAATGTGACCGGATATGTAAATGAGGGAGACGTGACTAATTAATGAAAACCAGCCCAGATGCGACAATTCAGACGAGTTAATAGGTCTTTTCACTGCAAACCCAAACTACGGATGGCGGAAAAGATATTATCCTGGTTTATGTACGGTAGTAATTATCAGTATGAAACCCAACTATGTCGGGATGCGTTCGCCATATTCTCAAGACATTCCAACCTGGACCTTCCGGCGGGACCTATAAACCCACTATTCATTTTTATGTAACCGCTCCAGGAAAACATCTTTTGTATTTTATCTACGGAAAAATTGCAGTAGAGAGTTGTGATGGTAGGGGTGGTTTAGGTGGGTCACGCCCCTTTTCTCCTATATTGGGGATGAACCAGACAGAATGTTCATATGGGGGGCCGGGGACGAAGATTGGGATATTATAATAAAAAATATTGGATCTACTGCGGCCCCGGAAGGAAAGTTTTCAATTCTTTTTGGGTTTAGATTACACAAGTTGTCTCGCTCTTGGCTTGCAACATTCATCACTTTCGTTTTTATAATGTATCCTTTTTATTTTGTACCAAATTTGGTATTTCAAATCTTTGACAATATGATTTAGACAGAGATGATCAACTGGTAATACAGTTATTTACGGGAACCACCTGTTACCTCCACACACGTCCACCTCCACTACTACTACAACTAGCTAAAACAACAACCCTCGAGCACCACTAACCAATGATACCAGTACCACTAGCCTTCCACAACAACCCTCCACGTCCCCTACAATACCTACAGAGTTGGGAAAACATTTGTACATTGAGAGCATAGAATCAATACATTTTTGATTGTATAAAATAGATTGTACGCATTTTACGGTATGTATGTATGGGCTCTGGAGTCTAAATTCAAGCGGCTTAGATCACGTGCAGGAGTTTACCAAATCCCTCTAATAATCACCGATTGGTTGCCGTTTATTAATCGACACATTTTACAAACATTTCGGCTGTGTACGCAAAGACCGAAACGAGACGAGGTTGGTTTTGATTGTGGAACACAGTGTACATTATTGAGTATCAGTCACTCGTACTTTTGAGCCAGAAAAGAATTTGATACGTTCCTTTACACTCAGATAAAATAAAGTGAACGCAGCGTGTGAAAACAGTAATACGGGTTGGACCTTTATTTTTACCGATGACAAATTTGTTGTAGTACTTAACGAATGCACTCTCAGAGGACACTATGTTGGATATGACTCATATGGGCTGTTTGCCAGAGAGTCCCTTTGATTGAATTGAGGTAGGTTTCAGATATAATAAACGGTCGTCTGTACTTTTTAACTGACAGTCACGTTTCTGGAGTACGACGAGTTTACAAGGACAGTGGTTACAAGATCCGAGGTGGATATCTTTGACTGTACTGCTGATCACATGTGTTAGGGAGACCCTGCTCAAGCAACTCTATAAACGTATTACGGTATATAAGGGGAATAAAATGGGAAAAGCACAAAGTAAAGCCAAACAGATTGAAACGAACCCGTCAAGCGAGGAAGTGAGTCTGGTTTCAGCGCTTTGCAAAAGCCGGATCGGTCGCTGGAAAATCTTTTGAACCGTGCAATTGACGCATCTTCCTGTCGAAAACTCCAATTACCTGGAGGGTACCGATACTGTGGTCCAGAGTACGAAATTAGGGGTGATGAATGGCAAAGGGGGTGATAAGGGGTATAAATCCCTTGGACGAATATTTGTATATAAAAATCACGATATAGCGTACTCAAAATACAGGGATTCCGAACACGAGAAAAAGCCGACCCAAAGAATAGCCAAAAGTGCCTTGGGAAAGAGTCAAATCGGCAGACGCAAGTAAATTTGGGGGAAAGAGCCGCAGCTTAGCTGTTGATAACAGGAGCCATGAAGACCTAAAACAGCCCTCGGTGGAGGGAAAGAGGCGGAAGAGCAAGCGAGGGAAGGGCCCCAAACGTAAAGGTCAGGGTATGTACATCAAGCCGTATCCCAAAGAGAGGCGGTGGGGAAGAAAGAAGAGGAGGTGTTGCAATAACACAAAAACGTCGATACCAGTTAAGCCGTTATTCAATTACGAGCTAGTACACTACGCGAAACTACTTAATATTCCGAATTTCCGTGGAGTTTAATGAGAGACGCTCTACCCCAAACGCCCGCGAAATCGTGATGAATCGGCCATAATTAATCTGGAATAGCTCGGCCCGAATGAAGGTACACATTGGGCGTGTTAAGGAAGTTAGGTAAAGAGGTATACTAACTTTGACAGTTTTTGTAACCATAAGACACCAATAGAGCTTCATATCATACTAGGACCAGACGTTAAAGTGACGCTATAATTACGAGAGTGAAGACAGAGTGAGGGCTCTCAGTAGTCTGCGGACACTGTGTTTTTAAAGTTTCTCCAGCAGTATGTTTTCACTTAGCGGTCCTGCTCCACAGGTATTCATGCGAGGTTTTTCCTCAATGGGTCGTGAGCTGATGTGATTACGAAATTGGTCTAGTTGACCTCTCGCATACCTTTACGATTACAAATATTAAAACGGGAATAAACGATATGTTTTATTAGGTGACAATAAAACAAATCAAGTAGCAGAGGGGTCGTACGAAATTAAAGAATTCGAGAATACATACTTAAATCCCATTTAGGCGCGGATGTGACATTTAGTCTGAAATGAAACAATTTAATACGCTAAAATCCGAAATCCACCTTGTAATAAAATCATTACACTGTTGTCAGAGAACAGGACCAATCGCTCCACTACTGGGGTTCAGTAAAAAAACCACTTGAGCCAGGGCAGGGTACACACATCCTATGTCCATAACCATAATGAATGTAAATATATACGTGTTGAGTGTAATATTGCCCGTGGATCCTATCAAAACGGTTGTAGAAGGACCACGTGCGCATGAGTTCTATCCGTGAAGTGGCCCCAGGCTATAAATTAGTAAATTGGGAGAATACCGCCAATGTAATCTTTTTACCAGTGAACGTTCGTAGAGTGAACAAAACATTTCCCGTAACACTCAGGACCTGGACGGCAGATTGTTTATTTCCGTAACGAGATAGTCTCACTACGCTTGCATATAAAGACAACAATAATGGGTATGGTATTTAGCGAAGTTGCCGAGTCTCACACACTGATCAGTAATCACCGATAGGTGGCAGCGATTAACATCACAAGAACGTAAAAGTTTCTAAGTCTCTAGGCTTTATGTATGCGCTTCATCGATAGAGTCGGAGCAACAATGTACGATGAAGTCGTAACGGGGGTGGGTAATTTCATACCATAAACGTACGCCTCGTCTACGTTTAAGAATAACGATGAAATCAGAATCACCGATTAGTCTGCGAGGACATAATCACAGCACGTTCGAACGCTTCATACATATTTAAAGGGACACTGAGGCTAAAAAAGTGACGGCAGGACTTGCAATGTAAATCTAGTGAATAACTCAACGGCACATTTATTTGATGAGAGTTCGTTACGAGTTGAACGGTCAAGTAATCGAATAAAACACGCAGTGGTCGGCATAACTACGACGGATAAAAAGGACTGGTATCTTTTAAGGAAAATGAAAAAAATGAGTTGGCTATACGGAGGGTGGTTGGGGGAATAATCAGAGGGGACGCTGTTAAAAGAATTCAATTACGCGTTCCCGTTAGGACATTGATGGGATTTTTGGAAGATTCGAAAAGGTCTAGTGGTTAACAGTAAACAAGAGTTGGTTCTTCTAAGATCCCGCCTTGATAAACAATGCTGTAATTTCAGCTGACGCTGTACTGTTGATCTTGATTATAAACTGACTTGTACTGGAGGGAGGTTCCTTACATTACAATATCAGACAGGCACAGATTAAAGCTGTTGCGTATGGGTCGAGAAAATTACACTGATTAAACCCTTTCCCGTTTCGGACCATGGGGGAAAATTCACGAGTACCACCAGTTTACGCTGAAACACGTCATAGGTTGGACAATAAAAAACGCGTACCCAAAATTGGGAAAAACCTCGTTACATGATTTTAGGTTTCAGACTGGAAGGAAGAACAGTTTGAAAAAAGACGCTTCTCTGCTTGATCATCTGCGGATCTACTCAATATCAAACTGTTTATGAATTCTCAGTACTTCCGTACGATCGATATCATCCATCGGTGGACCTACGCATTTTCTACGACATGTTTACCAGTTTCCAGAGCTTATACTACAGTTACAGGGTTTGCACTACAGTCGATTTTCAACAGTTTAAAGAGTAACGTACCTTATATGTTATTGACTGCTCCAAGCAGAATGATTCTATAAAAACTGTGTCTGTTAGACGTGCATCGGGTGTTTGAAGACTAAAAACGCTATTCGCTTGCAAACACTGCGGCTTACTGCTTAGTACTATATGACCTCACACCTGGCATACACCTGCTCACGGGTAACGTTAAGGCGTGATGGTGTAGAGAAGGTGGTGGGGGTAAACCCTTAATAAGTAGCTAAATTTGTGTACGTGTGTATCATTCTGTGTTCATAGGAGAAGCCTAAACAGTTTCTTTAACGAGCTGACTCGGTCGAGGCGACTCGGGATACCTAACATTTAATGAACGAAACTACTCTACAAGATCGAGGGCATGCGAAGATCTTTGCTCGCTTTTAGGAACGACAGTTAGCGTGCCCAGTGACTCTTATCGGATACGGCCATTTCAAGGAATGCGCGTGGGCACTGGTCCCGACGTTTACGTCAGGTCCTGACCACTTGTCAGTGTCACTATTTGGATTCATACATTAGGGGGGTTCGAAATTACGATTTTGGATAGTTAGCTGAAATGAAACGATCCGTTTCTTTCGAGATTACAGGTTCTACTTTAACCTTCCGATGATACCGCAAACCAGGGGTGTAATGATTGTTAGGGTGGGGGTAATGTTATAAATTGAGGGTTCCTGATGCTTAGTACTTCATTAGCTCAGTCATGTCTGGACCCGGGAGTGGCCTAAACTCTGTGTACGTAACTATTCGAGCATGCCTATTAAAGATACGTAAACTGTTAGCAACCTAATAAGTTAGGATTGTAGATGAGGGTGAGTCTGATTTACGGAACTGGAATTCCATGTAAGCAAACTCCCGAGTTTGATGCATTTTAGGATCATATTTGAGAGATATGAAACCTGTAGTGACCACGATACAATGAGATTGTTTTGAGGATTTTGATAATGTAATATTCAGGAAAGGGGATAGCTCTGTTTGGCCGATAAGCCATTAATGTGAAAAAGTGGAGAATCTGTTCCACTCTAAAGTAAAATTTTACGTCAAGGATTTTACCCGCCCTTTGACCGGTTTCGTGTTGGCGTATGAACAACACATAATGATGATGATTTCGAGTATTGCATGTATTGTAGCGATTACACTACGAGGAATCCGTTACTATTAGGAAAAATTTAATCTAAAACCGTTATTTCCTAGCCCTCCTATGGTTCAAATTAATCTCTCTTCTCATTGGTCGAAATTCTCCTGACTAAAAGATAAAATTTTGAGAATTAAGCGGATGGTCTAGGATCGGTGGTGGGGGGGTGAACTCTTTATAAAATTGAGCGACTCCTCACGACGTACAAATTTAACTCTCCAGTGTTGAATACTCTCGCAACGATGGCGCTATACATTTTCAGTTATAAGGAAGAAGAAGAGAGGGAATTATTTGGGATACCTCGACTGTACTAATTTTAAATTCCTATGCGACTTTTCGGATGTTTTAAAGGACTTTAACAAAATTGAAGGTTTGTTTTTGACGTAGGACGATGAGCCAGAGGCCCTACGACGGGGATGGGGGGAGGGGGATAATCTATTAAACAGGCTTTAAATATGTATAGAGAGGGTATCAAAGCGGACGTAGACATTTCCTTGTGGAAGGACGGAGAAAAAGAAAACATGTAAATACCTGACTGTGCTAATTATACATCTAATAGCGAGTTTTATGATGTGACGGGTGGTGGGGGTTTTGACAGGGAAATTCATGGTTCATTTCGCAGAGAGGATGAGTGTGAAGCTGAATGGGTATCAGAAAGGGGCATCGAAGCCGGATTTTCACGCTTTCTTGTCGAAGGACGGAAAATTGAAAACAATTTAAAACCCTCGACAGTACTAACTTTAACCATTCCCATGGCGTCGCTTGGGATGTGAGAGACTGTAGACAAAAATTCAAGTCTCATTTGTTGATAGTTCCTTTTTCACAAAGAACGAGAGGAGGTAGAGGGGGAAGAACCACCTGCTAAATATCTCATTGGTCAGAATAAACACGTCTATGATTGGTCGAATTGCCTCCTGACTAAAAGTAAAAATTTGAGATTTACGCGTCCAGACGTGAGAGGGAGTCGCAGACTTATGGACGTGGAAACCCACGCGTGATTCCAAAACGTAAGAGCGAATTCCAATGCGTTAACCGGGGAGTTTTTCTTAGAGATCTGTCTACTTTTTGGATAGTGATCTTTCAAAATTGCGTAATTGATAGGGTTTGTTAAGAATCGGGGTGACTCTTCGGGGTTCTCTTTAAAAGGGTTAAAAAAGGGAGTGGTTTAATGGTCACACGATTAGTGTTCAATCAAATCACTCCTCATTTCAATTCCATAACCCTGGCTATGGAGAATAAAACAAAATTTTATATTAAATCGGACACGAAGGAGGGTATAAAGGCTCACACATGTTGTCGGTCGTATGCACGTGTTTCTTTTCTTTTGTCGGGGAGATACTTTAACATCTTAACTGAGGCCGAATGGAAATCTGTTTACAAACAGCCTTTCCCTTTGCTGATTTTACATTGCTCTCAGAGACAATTTTATTATCGAAGTGACTGTACGGTTTACCATTCACGCATCAGCAATCAGGGTTGGTAGAGGAGGAAGTATTTGCTATAAAAGCAGATAGTCCAGGGACTCCTCTGCTCCACAGCTCATAAATTAGCTCTTGAAGTGGTCCTTGTACAAACGTTTGGCCCAATGGATGTGGGCAGGTAGTTGGAATTTCACGCATTTCAAGGCAATTAAAGACCCTGTATCTTAAAGAGCTCCGCGAATCGTGGGAAAACTCTTTTTCAAATAATGTAAATTATTTATATTTAAACACCTTTTCCTAGAGAACAGTTGAGCGCCGAAAAAATCGTTTACAACAGATCGCTGGCTTGAAGATAACTACCATAAGATTTTTGGGGAGGAGGTGTTGCCCTTACAGAGCTAATGTACTTTGCCACTCTTATCAAACCCTTGCCGTGATTTACACGCGGCGCGGGTTGGTAGATAGAAGGCAGAGTTCTGAGAAAGTTCACGGTGATGTCCGTGAACTGTCGATATAGTGTGCGAGCGGGGCCCGGCAATCGTTGTGAGCTGTTTAAAACAACACCACCAGGTTTGCTTGCTCGTTGCTCACAACATACGTCAACCGAGGATCCCCCAATGTGAAATACGCAATGATTGCTGCAAAGTGCCGTTTTCGAGATCCTTAACAAAACTGCTGCACATTACCTAAGTAATAATCCTTATTAGTATCGGCGAGTGGATTAGTAAAGGGGCGGAGGGGTTCGGCATTTAGTTGTGAATCCGGAGCTGTGTTGGCTTTAAAGGACTCGCCGACGAGTCACATTGAAAGGCTTCAACGAGTTAAAGTGAACTTTTGAATGTAGGTTTGATACGAAAAACTATAGAGCGGGGGTGCAGTGATTGGTTATGCTCCTAAGGCTGTCGTAAAACTGTAAGTCCTGGGGCTCTTTATGCTCTTACGGCAGGCCTAAATCCGTAAGATACGGGAAAGCAGTTTGTGTGGTGTGTGTTTGTTGTGTGTGTGTGGTGTGTGACAGATACCTCTATGCAGGCCTAAACTCGTCCGTAAGTCAGGGGTATTGTACCTCGCTCTAGATGCTGTAAAAAAATAAAAAATATAAAAATATTAAAATTCTACGGTAAGTTTTTGGAGTCAACATTGAAAGGCTTTCACCGAGTAAAGTGGCTATTGAAACTATACAGGAGGCATAAATATGTTGAGGGAGCGATACCATTGTAATGGAGGACTGGAGGACAATAGTGAATCGCGTCGTGTACAGCGGATGGTTGGGGCTGTACACAAATACTGGTCACATTGAAAGGCTTCACGAGTAAGTGATTAGTAAAGTGGAAAGAGTGAGAATAGGCCTACTGGGGAAACTCACTATAATCAAAAACGCACACTGGGACCCCTACGGCTAGCCAGCCATTCTGGCTTACCGTGGTGTGGAAAACGTGGGTCACAAAATGGCAGTTTAATGCAGTGCAAGTGCGAGGTCTCGGTGGGGATGGGGCGTCCGCGTATAAATGCGCCGGTCGGTCCGTTGCATCGATGCAGCTGCACTTGCTGTGATAGCTTTGCTATGTCTGTGGCAAACTAGGTTTTACCGTTTTCGCCATGTTGCTTTTGGTGGTGGCTAGGCACGATCATCGTGGTCATATTATTGGGTTTTGATTATTTATTGTTCTCTCGAGTTGGTCTCCAACACTGTCTTCTACTTGTAAAGTGTTTTTTAGGAACAACCATCCACTTCATAACGGTGTTTTTTGAGTAGGAGTCAAACCGATCCCTGTGCCCCGGGGCTATCCGGGATCGATACTTTACTACGGATTAAGCGGGTCTATAGTACTCCTGATTATTGGTTAGCTCACATTTACTTTGCTCTAATTTTTACTCCAATAGGTGTTGTGGCAGCTTTTCTAACTTTATTGTTCTCTTTCAGTATATGTTCGGCCGATGATCGGGCCTACAATACCCTGTCCTTCAGCGTGAGGTGACCAGGGTCAGTACACTATTGTTACCGTTGCATTGTAACTAAATATGTTATTACTGCAGTCTTATAATCGAACTCTATTTCAGAACGAGTTCGAGGCCCAGATCCAGAGGATGTTCAGGTCTGGGCAGTTGGGTGACCACTAACGCGGCGACTGCTTGTCATAAGCGCGGATATTGAAGAGGTGATTACCCATTATCCTATTTTCCATTGTGCCAGTATTAAACTATTGAGCTGTCTGCTAATGTGTATTTATCCCGCAACCGGTGGCGGGACCCGCAATGTATTAATTCACTTGTGCTTTTGGAGAGTCTCAACCATCGCACTCTCGGGTGGAACGGTGATGCTAACCCAAACATCACTCTCCCCCTCTGACATCTCTGAGGAGAGTTAATCGCTGATGCGATAGGGATAGCTGAGGCGTCGACTTTGGCCCGACAAGGCGACTCAAAGGGTGGTGAATTGAGGAAATCTAATTCCAGCATCAGATGAGGCGATTATCGGTTAGTATATAGGGCAATGCAGTCATATTACATTGCAGGTTTTCGCTCTGTTTACCAATGTGTAGATGAATAAAACATGGTATTTTTTAGTTGACAGGTTGAGTACTTCTTGGGGACTTTCCGACGCAAACCCTACGTCCGTAGACAGGTCCTCTGAGGATCTCTCTCAGTTTCTATCGGAGGTTGGAATCAGTTCTACTTCCATCCAACAGTCTCGCCCATCAGTAGTGGCTCCTTCCACTCTGGTTTCTCCCCCGACCCCTCCTAACAGGAGTCCTCATATCCATTGGAAGTGGCTGTCGGCTCGCCACCTTGCTCTCCACCATGCAGTTACGTTTCATTCGCTACTTTATCCTGCCACTCCGTTAGTGTTTCATCTGTTTAATTCGTTACCTTATGTTACAGGACAGAAGATTCCCAATGGGAGGCAATGAGGGCGGTGTCAAGGTCCTTGGAGTGCTAATCACTCTGTGCATTCACATCGGGGAGGGGGCCATCTACGAAAGCGAACGTGGATGGTGCGGAGACCCGACGAGAGAGGTGTCCGTGCCGCCGAACTTGGGAGGAAATCCGGCGAACGGTGGATGGTTGCGGAGGGACCGTTTTTCTGTTATATTTTTTATACCCTGTACTCGGAGGAGTTCCGTGCCGCCGCTCCAGCCCGCTTGGGAGGAAATCCGCAGCATCCTCGCGGATTTCCTATTACGAGGACGGCATACCCGCATGGAGGAGGACTTCCCGACGTAGTAAACACCGCTGCGCCGTCCAACGAATCAACCCCTGCCACTCATACCACGGCGAAGTGTCCCTTTCCCCGTTTGCTCTTGCGAAATCCTACCAACAATCGCTCTTCGACTGTGTGGGCATACACTCTGTGGGTCCATGCTTCAAACAGAGTGGGGATAGATGCCCCACATGCCGTGAGCTGATTGTGGGAAGATTCACGAATATATCTCCCCAGTAGTGTTATACCTCTATCTTAATTATTTAGGCTTCTTCAATTTGGCTTCACATTCAAAAATTTTTTATATTCCAAATTAATTTCCAAGGGACGGGACATTATCCAGTCGCTAGGATGTCTACCAGCTCTTCTGGGTCCGATTCTCTATACTGGATTATGTTTAAACCCCGGGTACTATACGTAGTGCGGATGTTCACGAAACCACATCCCGGCCCACATCGACTCATCATCAACATAAGAGTACGAATTCGTCTTTATTTCTCTTGTTTATCTCCAGTCTAAGTATTGAATGGACATTGAACGGGCGCAGCCATATTGACTTAAGCGGGGGGAGAAACCAATAAAGTGAGGTAGGTTCCCCCAGTTCCGCCAATTTTTCCCGCCCCGCCCCGCCATATTGGAATTCCCTCCGTCCCTCGTTTCTCCCTCACGGGGAGTGTGATGGACCCCAACAAAACACGATTTTTACCGAAAAACCACCGATTTTGACACCCCCAAATCACCCCAATAACACCCAGAAAATTTTGGATCTTTTCATTGGATAAGAGGTGGTCCGTGAGAGGGAATTTCTCCCTTCCATAAGAGCCCATGTTGGGGCCAAAAAGGGGCGCATAGGTCTACTAGTCTCGTACACCCCCTTTTTTAAATTAATACGAGCGTTCGGTTGCTAACGTCTAATTGGGACTGGGTCAGAAATTTTAATTATCAAGAACTGGATCCTACGAAGCCCTTTGGCACTATCCTCTATGTCTTATATTATAATAGGGAAAGTAACCACCACGTGTAAACATAGCATGGTAATGGAAAAAGGGGAAAGTTTCGCATGCCAAGTTCAGTGTGCTTATTAAATTTGTGGTGATATAAAACGGATATACCATACGTATTTAACACAAATATAGATCTTTGTTTAAAATGTTCAAGAGCATTATTTAAAGGAAGAAATCCATTACTATCATAGGGTTAGATTTGTGAAATTAATTTAAAACAAAAACAAAAAAAGACAAATATGTTAGGTACCTTTACCAAACAAACCTATACATTTTGATTTCTTAGTGTAAGTCTGGATAATATATTTTCTATGTGACATTAAAAATCACAAGCTAATGGAATTAAAATGTTCCAAGGAAAAGGATATTGATACTACGGGTCCAATTATTAATTAGTCGTCACGGAGTTAAAGCATTCTGTTTTATTCACATATTAATTAGGGGTTAAATTAAGGAATTTCAGTTACATTTCTTTGTTCGCTTTTAATTAAAACTGCTGATAATAGCGTTCGCGGCTTTTTACTGTTTAAATAGTGAGATTCTGAACACTTTACGAATTTATACAAATATATTGGTTGGTTTTCTATCTCACATCATGATTTATTCTATAGGTGCTCAGTCGTGCTATTTTAAGACTGGTGTAACTAATGTAATACTATTTTCGGTCCACAACTGTTATTATTTATCTAGATTTTCTTTGAAATATTTAATAGTTATATACTAAAATGTGTAACTATGACTTAGCTAAGAACTAAAAAATCCATCATTTTCAGTTAAACTATGCGTGATACATTTCTCAGTTATCTATTTTCTTAAAAAGAACTTAATAATTGTTTTTCCTTACATTAGTAGTCCAATTTTATTTTGGATGTGACTAAAATGTACTGCAAGATCTCTAATCTAGTGAAAAAATCTTTGGCTAGATTTTTCATGTACTTCTAATGAGCTAAATGTTTTACTTTTAAATTATAAACCTTTAGAAACCTGAAAGCTTCTGAGCTCTGATTCTACGTAAATCTCTGAATCATAAAACCTCTGGAAGCTCACAACTCATGAGACATGAAGATAGTATGATTACGCACATACTAATCAACCTAAAATTTAGAAAGTTCAAGTCTTCAACACCCCCATTTTTGAATAAATGTTGTTCGGTTGCCACGTATAATTGGGACTCAGGGACAGCAGGTTTTTAATTATTAAGAACTGGATCCTACGAAGCCTTGGAAATTTTCCTCTCTATCTTATATTATAATCGGGGAACATAACCACCACGTGTAACATAGAATACCTTACCAGTTTGCATGCTAAATTCAGTATAGCTTATTTCATTTACGGACTATCTGACAGTATAGCTATCTATTACAGAGTAATTTATTGACAGTGAGAAAATAAAACACAATAGCTATTTTTACACATATTAATTTCGCCATCTAATTGAGTGATAGAATTCAATTAGGATTTCACTTATCATAATACTCATTATTGTGGTTGTAGAAAGAAATACCTGCAAAATTTGATGTCAAAACATAAAAAACTAACTTATAAAGAAATAAAAGATAAATTTGAATACACTTTTTTCGATGCTAATATAAATATAAAAACCGTCTAGGGCTGTTAAATTGAAGAGTAAAACCTGCCAGATCATAGACTAACATCAAATGTATCAGGAGTAACTACAGTATAAGAGACAACTATATTGAAATATTATTATCTACTTACTAGCTTATGGTATATATATTCACTCAGTAATTAAATAATATAAATAATACGTTGGGTCAACTGTATCAAAATAAGTATTGGACTTAGTTTTTATTGTGTAGTACTAAATTTTGCAGTTAATATTACAACAATATTTGTAACCACATCGTATTTAAATAATATAATATCAAGGCCTTAATGTACTAATGCAATTGAGCTGACTATTTATTAATGTATGTTTCCAAAATCAAAATCATATTATTGGAAAACGTGTAATACATTATAGTTTAGAATCTAAAAGTTTTGAATATCCGGGGAAGTCAAGGTTAAGGCCAAACGATAACGGCAGTATCACCTGTCAACCACAAAGAGATTGATGTGACGTTGACGGCTAGAGACCAATGTGACGTTTTCACCCTTTGTCACTATACAACGGCTTTTTACATAACATATTTTACGTTAATTTATATAACTTAAAAAAGAGTAAAATTGTAGATTATATCCATAGCTATAAAGTATTTTATTGCAGCGAATACTCAGCTACAGTATTATACCTTTAACAAAATTTTATATGAAGAAATAAATAAAATTGCTATGTTTCATATACATTAGTGGTAACTGAATATAAGGAGTAACCTGCGTAAGCAGAAACATTTAGGAAATTTTATTATTAGTAGGCTTTGCCGATATGAATGTTAGAATTTGGGTGTATGCAATAAAATGTTACGCATATATGAAGAAGGATTTACGACCAGACGTGTTTAGATCCTTCCATAAGAGCGTTAATGTTTAAGTGTAAATGGTACAGTTTTCAAAGTTTAGTATTCGCGTAGAGAAATACTGGTAGATAGTTATTTGATAGGGATTTCTTTGTGAGTAGTATCGTTCCCGTGTTGTATTTTTGTGATTATTGAGGTCGTAATATTTTTGAAAACAAATTGTTATGCTTAAGTAGTTTGAATAGTAGTTTTTTGTTTAAATGGTGTGAGTAGTTTATGTATGAGTTTATTGTAATTATATGATTTATACCCTTAAGTATAACGGTTCTTGAAAATATATGGTATGATTTTTTTGAAGTCAAATAGTTATCTTCCTCGTATATGAGTTTATTAGAAAAGTTATATTTAGTAGTTTTACAGGGTTTCTCTTAACGAATGATTCTGTTTTAATTATGTGTAATAATTATATAATATAAACACAATAATTAATATTTATATATATACGTAATATATATATATATATATATATATATATATATATATATATGTTTTACCCTTTGTAACTATACAACGGCTTTTTACATAACATATTTCACGTTACTCTATATTACTTAAAAAAGAGTAAAACTGTAGATTATATCCATAGCTATAAATTATTTTATTGCAGTGAATATTCAGCTACAGTATTATACCTTTAACTAAATTATATTTTAGAAAATAAATAAAATTGCTATGTTTCATATACATTAGTGGTAACTGAATATAAGGAGTAACCTGCGTAATTAGTAACATTTAGCAAAATTTTATTATTAGTAGGCTTTGTCGATATGAAAGTTAGAATTTGGGTGTATGCAATAAATGTCACGTATAGGTGAAGTAAGATTTACGTCCAGACGTGTTTAGATCCTATATATGCATAATTTAACCATTAAAAACCTAACGTATTTGATAATAAGGTTATATTTTAGAAATGTTATGAGCATGTCAGCACATAAGAATTGCGAGATAAATTTCTAACTATTATTATAGAAATATCTGACGTATTATGACTAAAACATTGCGTTAAACGATAGCAGGGTAAATGAAAACGAGAGTGGCAGAACACTGTCGTGAACACCCCACCCTCACCGTAATTCTTACCACAACATCAATAGCTCTAACTCTACCATAAGGGACAAGTTTATTAACTTAACTTCCTCGATCCTGTTTCCAGATTTAAGATCATGGCAGCTATAGTTGGCATGGGACGTAGATATTAATGCGTTATTTTTACTTAGGAATATGTTACACAAACAACCAACCACTCTAACTTTCCTTTATAGAATAATAACATGTATAAATTGTAATAAGAGATTATCATAGACCAGCAAATTAAATTTTAAGACAAACTTTAATTTATTAAACAAATATAGATTTTTTTGTCTTATGTTTCGTATATTGATTTGATTAAACACTAACTTTTTTGTTTATTATTGGCCTATTTTATATCATTCTATTCGGAATTACATTATACGCTTTAGTAATAAAGTTTGCGTGCTATTACCTATTTAATGAAGTTAATGTATACTTTATATCTAAACAAAGCATGCTTTCCGAGACTGAATTTTGCATATTCTGTCCGACAATTCTGAAATGGTAGGTCTTACTGGCAAGGGACCTAACTTATTCTCCTATTCTCTTTATTTTACATACATAAAATAAATGGAACAACTATCTTTATGCCATAAAACATCAGTTACGCTTTATTTCCGCCCTTTCATAGAAAATCCGGCGAAATCTTTGGCTATTTTTAGCTCACGAACAAAGCGTATTCGTAGTTACATATTCATGAACTTTTTTCATTATTTGGATTAAGCCACCTGAGAAGTTTGTCGGGTTATTCTTACGACACCCTGTGTTCTAAATAAATTAGATTTTAAAGATTTAATGTTATGATTTAAACCACTGATATTAGGTAGGATTTTTGATAAAAATATAGGGATGGATTAAGTATGTAAATTCTAAAAGTTTTTATTTACAGATGATATTACAGTGGTACACTAAAACATTTAAAATTAAATCATTTATTTATCACTATTGTTTGTAGCACAAAGACTGTAAAAAGTAAAGTTATGTTATATTAATTATTTTATGAACTCCTATAGTCTTATCTATCATTAATCGTTTTCTTCTATACTATTTACAATATTGTAATACACTAGTACTACAATATTAGTAGCTAATAGTAGTAGGATTAACAAGTTAGGTATATTGTTGCGAAAGCAAACAATTAAAATCACTTTGATGGTAATCCTAATTATTTTGTTATCCGAAAATAAGGCCAACGCCTTCTTCATTCCAATCAGATCATTTATGCGTAAGTTGTTACATAACGTCAATAATCAAAAATATAAAGCATAACAATAAACATAAAATACGATATAAAATAACTCTTTGGACCATTCCGAAATTTTTTACGTTTTATGTAAATTGTAAAGGGACACATGGAGGAATCTAAACTATAAATTTGTCAGGACATTAAGTAGCAGAGTGGCTTGTAGTTAGTAGGGTTTGTGCCAGAACAAGATGCTGGGGCTTAATCAGTGTCAGCTCTGTAATTGTGTACCTTAAGCAAGGATAGTCGTGTAGGGATGTTCGTGTCATTACGTTAATAATACATTGTCATTACTCCAATTCGAATTTGAGTTCTTAAAGTATATTATCATAGTCTGTTTCACAAATTCGAATCAATAAATTTGTATCAACAAGGAAGTATCATTGTGATTGTAATCTTAATATAAAATAATCCTGTACTATATTTGAAAAGCTTATCTAAAATGTAAATAAAACTTTAGTTGAAACAAATAATACAGCTCATAATTCATAAATTTGCAAATATTTTTAAAATAGATATTTTTATTTTTGTATTAATACATATTTCCAAATAATTTATTACGACAAAATGTGGTTTAAACATGGTAGATTAATCAAACGATAAAATGAAAAACATCTATCAAACACCATTTTAAGTTATTAAGAATTTAAATATTGACACAAACATGTATACAAAATTAACCGGTAAATGCTCTTAATGGTATTTAACAAAATAATTGCGTTAGGGTTATCCCGATAGTTAATATAGAGTGACAAATTTTATTAAATATTTATAATAGTTCAAGAACATTCTGGTGCATGGACAGTACTTCTGATTCTACAATAAACCATTAAAACTCATTTGTATGTGGAATACTTTATTATTAGGCAAGTTTTATTTTGCCTACCAATATAAAAAAAATAAAAAACCAAATACAATTTACAAAATTCAGTTAAAAAACTTCGACTATTAATAGAGACACAATGATCTAAGAGTGCATTAAGTATTTAAGCAAGAGGTTTACTCCGTTATGATTAATTTAATATATATTTTAAAAATAGTCTAGTACTGGTATCTTACCTGTAAGGTATAAATTGTATTATGCAACAACCGCAAACATATTAAAATAATACTCGTTGTTATTGTACAATATTTATACATTTAAAATCAAGGATTTGAAGTAATTTTTTCTTTTAAGATATTTTGTTAAGATCATTACATTGTCTTCTTATTTTAATAATGATAGTAATATATTTTAATTTCTATACAAAAATATAGTGGCATATAACATTTTTGTTTTTTATATTTAGTCATTTAATGTGTGGCTTAATTTCAATACAAAAAACATTCCAGTATTAAATGCTAATTTTATTAAATTTAATTTAAAACTAAAACTTCCTAAACGTTTCATAATATGAATAGTGCGACTTATCTGTGACACACTAAAATAAATTTCGTAAAAACAAACATACATTTAAAAGCAACACATAAAAATAATTTTTAGCCCTGCAGTGATCTGAGGTTTTTTATTTTCTAAATTAAAGTAATGTCTTTTCCACATATGTTAAGGTATATTTAACTTTTTAAAAGTGTTATTCATAATATTGCGATGTAAAGTCTTAACTTTTTGATAACGCAGATATTTCTCTAAAACTAACATTTGCATTTAGCAAGCGATCTCCTTCAACTCTCTATGAAATAATTACATGACTTTATTAATTATTACCTAAAGATAAGCACGAAAGTAGAAAACACCTACGATTAAAATTGACACGCAGGTGTCCTCAAGGATTCCACAGGATATCTGCCAAACTGTGGTTCCACTGTCAAAGCTCGCTGTTTGATAGCGCTGCGAGCCAATGAAAACGGAAACTCTTGTACACTCCTGTGCCAGTAAAGAACTAGTTCATGAAGCCAATCAAACGAACTTTGTTAAATTTTGTTAACTGTTTCCATCTATTATATACATGTCCATGTAAATAAAAACTAATGACAATACTTAATATTAAACATTAATATAATGAATCCAGATAATCTTACCGTAACAGAGTGATTTAATGCATCAAAGGAAATAAAACTTAAACAAGTAGAGGGAAACAAAATTTACGTGGTTTGCATTATCTATTTAAAAAGGTACAACAATTTTATAAATCGAATAGCTTAAGATAGTACAACAAACTCGTATTTGCAGAGATAAATTGTACAAGAGTGGTAAAGTTGACCTGGTTCTTTTTATTTTAAAGAAAGATTTCACGTAGTAGGATTTGATATAATCACGTAGTTTTGCAAAACATACTTTAATGCATTTAACGAATTAAATACAAATAAATACATATTTTGTAGTATGTGTTACACATAACTACTTATACTACCGTATTAACTGTAAAATAATTAATGATTGGAGTATAAAAAATTTACATGGTTTATTTTATATGAAGTTTGAACAAATTTAGTTTGGCGTCTATCATGTGAAGAGCTGAAATATGTTACTTTTGTGTTTATGTATGACCGCACAAAATGTCGATAAGAACTCGACCTAAAATCTAAGCAAAATCTTATTTAAGTAAGAAAAATCAAATTGGATGGTTTGTGCTTGTAACTTCATAAGATTTCCTTACGCTTTAATAAACATTGATACATTTTAAGGTCCTATGACCTGTGCCTAAATTTTGTAAGCCATAAACTGCTATCTTCCGCAATTGATTGCAGCATTAAAACCATACAGGAATACATGACTCAGATTATAGTATTTATAAACTACGTTTGTTATACTCGACAAATAACAATGAGTAAATTAAAAAACTTATATTTAAGTATTAGTACTTAATTTTTTATATGAACTGACTCTAATAATACTGTTGGTGTTATATTACTAAGTACCGTCGTAAACCGTTGCTGGATGTGTTATAAAAGTGTTACTCTAAACAGAACGACAGACCGTAAACTTTTTATAAATAATTACATAAACCATCCTATTACGTTGACTTTTAATATTCTTATAATGCTATACTGATGCTTTCTAAATTCTTCACTGTCGGAAATGGAAAAAACAAAGATTCGATTATATACCTATTGAGATATTAGTACTACCATGTTAGTACGTATAAGCCTAACGTGTTAAAATTTAAAATATTGTAATATATAATACTAATTACGACCATCATATGTCCTTAAAAATATAGTTTCAACAAATGAAATGAGATAGAACATTTTACTTTGTAAAAGGTCAAATAAATGCATAAATAGAGCCGTTTGAAAACTATTTTCATCTAAAGAAACGGATTTATTACTTTATAAAGAGTAATGTAAATAAAAAATGTCACCTACTCACCAGTTATGGAAATGAGGCACAAAGTCAGCATGCCGCATATTGGATGACGTCATCTATTTATCAATCTACAAGAGCAACGGTCCTCCTGCAGCTGTGTTTTCACGTTTTGTTTCCTTAGCTGTTAACTTAGTGTTCCGCATTACACCAGCTTTATCTTCTCGTTTGTTTTCAACTATTATGTTTTTAGGTTTGGAAATACGTATGCGTTCAGTGTATTCGTGATATTACTGTTTATAGCAACCAGTTTGTAATCAAAGATATTTTCTTAAATTGAGTTCCAAATATTTAGAAACGCCTTTTGTTTAAAAGTTGTATATTAAATAATAAATGTATTTACACTTGTATTAAAATAGTAGAATTAAATAATGAGACACATGTATCTATAATAAATAACGCTTATCACACTTATGCATTCTGAATTTCCAAGCAAACAAAACATATTTGTAAATTAACCGAAATGTATTACAGACAGATATTTAAAGGGTGTTCTTGGTATTGTAAGTATTTTTGAAATAATTTTTAGCTGGGTGGAGCATATAAATTAAAATAATATTTGTTAGTATCTTATAGATTATAATAGTGAAATTGTACTAAAGATAATACTAGTGTTTAAAATATATTTATTAAATTATAGTTTAAATAATTTTTCCCAATGACATATTATGCATTAGTATTTAAATAAAACTTAAAACTTAGCTTGATGTACAAGAAGTACATGAAATAAAATCCAAATTATAAAAAGAGGTTCTTTATCAAAACTTTGTCTTTTAATGTTTTATGTTTGGAATTGACATTGAGAAAGAGAATGAATGCTACTACAGAACAAAAAAGAAAGAACTATATTTCATGAAAACTTTTAAGGACTGTTAGATATGTTATATGTCTATATTGTTTGTTATATATTCTCGGTTTTCTTCATCTGTACTTAACAAGACATAGCTTCTCATTTTAGTATCTAAATAATTAGGGTAAGGTTTCTACCAGTTTATTCCTTTTTTAGATCATGAACTTGGTCAAGGACCACCGTAAAATTATGTCATAGGTTATACAGATTTTATAACAATTTTGATGACGTTAATTTTAATATAACATTTGTTTTATAGTAATCGCACATAACTAAATTTATTTTCGTACAATATCATCCCAAATACTTATAGTTTAGTTATTCAAAAATTTTAATCACCCTTGATAATGGTTTCAAAAATAATGCATATCGTTTTTTAATACAAACGAAATCGAAATGTAGATGGATCTTGTAAAACATTATTGTAATATATCATTCTGGGTTATTTCTAATTGCCGTTTATATACATAGAAAATCAGTAATCCTTTATGAGCTCGCAAAGCTACTAAATAAAATACTAAAGTTCATAAAAAAGTAAGAATTATGAAACCAGTAAGTTATACTACAAGAAATAAAAATACAAGCAATCAATGTATACAGCCAAATATCAAATGTCTTGTTTATGTAATATAAAAAAATATATTTTAATATAAGGTATGAGTACGCCAGACGAGTCATGGCTTAACAGATCTCATTGGATTTGAACGCGTACTTTCAAAATGCAAGTTTATATCTCATTTGATTATTTCTAACATAATCTTTAGGCTACCATACCACATGTTACATGTGATATGATTTTACTAAGGTTGTTTACAAGTTTGATATTTCACACCTTTCATGTTACCATTATTACTATCTGTAAGAAAAATGTAAGAATGTTCGCTAACACTCAGCTATATACCATGGAGTAACATACACTATAACCGAAATCGATGACGCATGCAGTATTTGAAAATATAGCTTTATTCATTAGTATAAAGACCCTACGTCAGTTCGTTCTTGTGTTGTTATGTCGAAAAACGACAGAAATAACGTTTGTCCATATATTTGAGTAATAGGCTTTAAATTTGTTAAATTATTATTATTTAAAATAAAACATGATTTCTATAAATGGTTAAAGATTGAATAGACGATTTCTTATAATATTTTGTCCTTTGTAAAGGGTTGAAATAACATCGAAGCACTTTAGAGATAAGTCCTTCAAGGAAACATCTCTTTATCTGCCGTTGATCGAGTCGCACAGAGGGAGAACCTAATGCATTATTTATCGCAGACAATGGAAAGATAAACCTATCACACCCTTAACTTAAAATGTACATTTTCCCTCTGAGGGTCAGTCACACAGCTTTTAATTCAATATTAAATATTTTATATGTATTTGATTGTACATAATTTATCTTAACTAACTATTGACCACTTAGCGTGATCAAAAAATTTGAAAGCGATATATTCAGTAAACACTTTTAAAACTGTTACTTTGGAACAAAATGTAAGTATCGCTTATTACAATTTGTTTTTTTATATTTGTCTGAATGTTTTTTTTTGCGAAATCTAACACGTAACTTATTTAAGAATAATGTTATAAATATGATAGAGATCAGTTTGCAGATATCCAAAGGTACTGTTAAATTTTTTTGTATGACAAAATGATATCAAATGTTCACAAAAATATTGTTCCCGTAGCTATTAAAGTTATTCCAATATGTAAATTTTAATGTCTTAAAATCATGCAGTATAAATGAATTTAGTTTTCAAAAGTGGATAATGACAACAATCTCTTGGAGTATAAAGGCAATTAAGATCATTGTTGTGTTACTAAGAAATGTTGCCTAAAATATTTATACCTTTTCAATTGCTCTACTGTTATTTAAATTAGAATTGTTATAAATTTAAAGTCTTTAAAAGAAAATTTTGGGCTGATTTAAAATTATTTTTTAGTCAGTTTTAGAGGTTACGGCCTACAGTTTTCTGTCGTCTTACTTATAAAAAGCACTTACACATAGCTTACACATGGACGTGATTTAATTTTGAATAAAAGTAACGTCAAAGGTATATTAATTTTTTATGGCATAATGAATATTCTTTAAAATAAGTAATGGAAAATGTTAAATATGTCTTTTTGTAAAAAATATGAGGGAAATATATTTTAAATTAAATATTTGTAAAACACAGAGAAGCTAAAAGAACTTAAATATGTATGTCTAAGGTTTACAGCGGATTTTGCAATCAGTAGTTTATCTTAATATGAATAATTTTATTTGTGTGTTGAGAGCATAAGACAAGATTTTGTCAAATTTCATATTTCTAGAAAATCTAGTTGTTGAAAAGTTTATTATAGTTATTATAGGAGTTGAAAACTTATTTTAATCTCTACGGATATGTGGTTTTTATAAAAGTGTTTAGTTGTACTACGTAAGCAATAAGCGTAAGTGTGTAACATTTCTACTTTCTGAGGTATCGGAAAGTTGGAGGTTTAGAGACGAGTACTTGAATGAGTCAATGAGTGAGTGAGGGCCCTAACTCTAATATACAAAAACATTGTTGTACCCATAACTAATATTTCATATTTTAGCAAAATCATATTTTTCCACAGAAGTTCTAGCTAAATAGTGGAAATACAAGAATTATCAATATGTTGTCATTTTCATACCATAAAAAAGAAAAAAAATTACTAGAAATAAATTTATGGTGTTCATAAAACACATTTTATAAATACTGACCGGTCATGTTACGATTGTATACTCAAATTATTATTATTTATTCAAAACACAATTCGTCATGGATAAAATGATCCCGAAGAGTCAATGCCCCTTAAAAGTTTGTAATGGCAAAAGGATTAATTCGTATCAATTTAAATTATTATTTATGTTTATGAATATTATTAATTTTTATTAAACAAATATAACAGGTTTAAAAAATACTTATGTTTCTGGTACTTAATTATTTGTCCTACTTCTGATGTTCCATCGCAACTAAGTAGGCTACCATCGGTAAGTTTTATGTTAGAGTTACTCTTCCACTAGGGAGTTGTGTTTAAAACAATGTTTGTTGTCACTAATTTTCCTTATTTTTATATATTTAAAAAAAAAGTTATAAAGGGAGCATAACTTTATATCATGTTATAATGCTAAATAACTAACAGTATAACTCCTCGGATCCCACTGTTTTCTTAGTTTAGCTTGTTTTTTATCCATTTAAGTGTCTTTAAATGTCATTTCCTTTTAATAGACGCATATATATTTGTTATTGTATATAAATAAACGCCTCTACGTTTAAAAAATACTATTATGTTTTAAATTATGACAAAGCTTAAGGTACTTTAAAAGATCCTTGTAAATTTGTGTCACCTAGATCTGTATACCATGATATCATTTATAAAACAAACAATAACTCACTCTGAAATGCCCTTTATATATAAAATATAACATTAAGCAAACACCTCTTGGCAAAGTCACGTTTAGTTTATCGTTAAGGCTGGTTTATTATTCAACACCCCTGTTTGTTACGTTTCTTCGTAGCACTCTCCGCCCTTGTTTAGAAACGAGGTTCACGTTGAAGACACGAGTGCGTGTTTAAGTTAAAAGGAAGGGTTCTGTAACTGAAATTTCTGTCGCTATTCTGCTATTTGGTTAGTAGTGGGGACTTTAATAAATATTTTAAGTTTTGGTGATAAATAAATGGTTTGCAAACTCTACCAGGATATCCAGGAAATTTCTTAACTAATATATCTGGCCATATTTAAGTTGGCCATATATATAACTCTAAGTACTTATACCATGAATCTGTTTCCTACAAATAACGTAGCAATGGCCGGAATGGTGGGTTTAATTCGAATGTTAAACTGAACTTTCAAATTGAATAAACCACTCCCTATATAGCTTCATAATGTGTAGAAAACTCAGTTGCCCCACCGTGGATTGAGATCCCTTTAAAAACCTCGTAATCCACTCAATTGTAAAACTTTTAAAACAATGAGATTGCTATTTTACCGTTGTGACAAAATAGGATATTTAAACATTTTTTATAATCGGCATAACTGTGCTAAACTCTCCCAATAAAACGTTTGGTATAACAGAGTAAAACTCAAATATACTTGAAATTAAAATTGATACAACGTTTTTAAATGGCACGTTTCTTATACCAGAATAGACGCATAATCTAGATCAATTTTTAATACAATCATTGAATGTTCATGCTTTAAGATAGCATACTATTAAAAGTATTTCAATATTATAAACAAAATTATCAATAAAATAATACAAACTAACTTACTCGTAAAACCCATTGATTATTCAATATTGTGATGTAATTATCCTATTAAGAAATCTTCAACACTATGATTGTCTTATATAGAGATATCATTGTTTTATATTTAATTTATTTAGAATTTCTACGGCTACGTTGAAATAATTGTACACAATTGTTTACATATAAAATTTAAAAATACTGATTGATCTATATCATTTACAATAATAAATAAAAATAATATTAAAACCATTTAATTTCAAAAGGATACTTTATTATTTTTTTTAATACAAAGCAAGGGTAACTCGTTATCACACTTTTTTATGATGTCATACATTATACACTTTTTTAGAAATTCCTGTATATATTTATTTAACACAAGTTATATTTGTAAAAAATTTCATTATATAAAGAAAAAAGATTTAATGTAACGAAAAGAAAATTCTGGAAAATATTGTTACCTTTCAACATAAAAGTAACGAAGTATTGTCTGGCTCTAAAAGGTTGACGCATCACAATTATTCGCTGAGGTAGTGCGAACTGGTGTCGTCTTAATGGATCTTGTTCCCCCTGGGCGCCTTTCACTTATCATCAACATTTTGTTCTATGTCATATACACGTTCCTTTAAACATCAAACCAAAGATGTCAAACTTTTTTGTACATATGTATTTTTAAGTAAAAAAGAAACTGCACAGTGATATTTCTTAAAATTAAAAAAAGAATTACTCTATAGAAATAAAAGTTTTTTTCATACATCTCACATGTAATGCCAATAGCGGTTTTTAACCAATATTTCGTTATATATTTTCTAAGTAACATTTCATATCCCTTATGTTATCTATTCATTTATACTATTATATAAAAACCGCAAGGCATTTGTAGTTTGATAAATATATTGTAATTATATACATCGCTTATTAACTAAAAAGAAAACCATTTGTGTTTAACATATTGTTGTGTATAAGGTTCTGGGGAATTTCTTACATTACGTTCACCTTATGTATGTCCTTCAATTAATTATTAGCTTTGTTTTCCTTAAGAAATTTCTATTTAGATTATTACAATTCTAAGTATTTTAGTTATATTTGTATTTCCTTACATGTAACAGATTCGTGTAATTATATACGTAGATATATATTATAAGTACTTTTCTATATATTTATATTTAACTATTTTGTCATCTGTGTTCGTGTAAGAACATTTTTCTTACTTGGAACTAAGCCAGATTATTTATTTTAGTTGTGAGCTGAATTGAATTATAGTTATTTATATATTAGTTTTAAATGTATATGTATTTATTTAGCTTATTTTATATGTTCTATTTATGTAATCTGGTTCTGTACGCCTGTATGTATATTTTTATATGACTCAACTGCCCACAATTTCGCGACCGTGTGTGTTGCTGGTCGTCGCGCGGTGTTCTGACATACTTCCTTAAGTCACTAGTCATCTCCTCTCTCGCGACGCTTCTCTATTAATCTCATCCTTTAAGTAAGCACATTTAAATTTCCCGTCCCTCGACTGATCATGTTTTGTTGAATTTAATTAACTGCCTTCAGGATATATTTTTCTAATTTACTGGGACTTGGTTTGCTTAGTCCACCAAGGTGTTGAGCTCGCTGGTTATAAAAACTTTTTTTATAACAACACAAGCACTAGACATGTCGCCGCTTATGTCAATTCTTACTACTGGAGAGGGACGGCCAGAGTAAATGATTCTGGGTGGTAATATAAAAAAAACATATTACAATTATAGTATATTATAGAGCTTATAATTTAGGTATTCAAGTTGTATTTGAACATGTGCTTCTGGGTCAATTGGCTTGTTAAAGTCATGCTATTGTCATGCGGGATCGGTACGACGACTTAATCGTGCTACTTACGACCAATCTTTTTATCAAGAGGTTCACTCTTGTAATATGGCTTAGATTCCATGCCAAGCCACTTAAAATTATACTTCTGCTGATATATTTTTTTATATTTGCTATTACTGAATAATTATGCAGAATATATAACAATATTTAGGTATTGCTGATTTTTCAATATCGCAAACCTTGAAAAACTTCACTGGCCTTTCAAAGCACTATCCGATTTTCCGTGGATATAAAATATATTTGTCCAAAGCGAAATCTAGATTATAAAGTTGTACAGCATAATATGGGGATTTAGATAATCCTGCAGCTCTATCTGAAGCCGCTTCAATGTCTTGACATGAAGTCAACTCAACTACCAACTTATAATGTTTAAAACTAATTCATTTTAATTTTATTAAAAAGCTCAAGCTATCACCAAGCGTGCATTTCGACTGTTCTTATACAATTATTTATTACTCTTCAGTATATTTAAACGAAAATAACTAAACTTAAAAATGTAAGTTTAAAAGTTGAAAAATATCATTATTTTATTTTATTTTTAGACAAATACCCATGTGCATAAGAAATAAAAGAATGTTATAACCTAATGATAAAATATTCCAGTGAAATCAGAAGAATACTTTGTACCATAGCTTCTTTTTTTTATTTAATTAACAATATACCATGAGTGAAAAATGTAATTAAATAGCTGCACAGGGATGATTAAATTAGCATCAAAGGGATGTCACCGACTGTACAAGAGTAGATCAAACCTAACATTGATACATCGTAGAAGGTTTGGTGGGGGGAGGGTGGGTTTTCTTGACACTGAGTGATGTTTGATCTTCACAGAGAGAACTGCTGAATAAACCAAACGCTGCAGACGGCATCCTTTTAGCAGTGTTGGGCTGTGTCTCGTAGCCCCTTTTTTATTAACGTGGCTCCTAATAGATTATATTCTAAAAATTTTACATGTGTAAACTAAAAATATTAAAATGAAAATAACAACTTTAAATAAACAAGTAACTGCTCTTCATAAAAAGTGTCTAATTATTGATCATCTATGGCAGTAACAGTATCTTAACATAATTGGTTAAAAAAATAAAAATGAAATAAAAATGCCTTTATTAATCCAGCGCTTCTCAGTACATTACTGCTTTTCAGAATTACTGTCGTCTAAAAACTAAAATAAATACAAAAATTACACAAACTTATCTAGGCCTAAGAGTAAATACAAGAAGTAAGATAACAAATAAATATACAACATCAATGCCTATACTAAAGATTGTTTTAAATTTTTCTTAAAACTAGGGCATGATAACTTTTTAATTGGTTCAAGGAGGTCATTGTACATCTTTGGCCCAAAATAAGAAAAACTTGTTCTTCCCAATTCTAACTTAATTTTGGGAAAGTGAAGCACTCCACCATGGCGAGTGCTGCGCAGGGAAACCTCGTCTCGACAACGGAGCCGGTCAGTAAGGTACCCAGGCACTCCAAGTGTAAGGGCCTTGTGCACCATACAGCACGTCATTATCCTGCATACGGTCGCCATTGGGGCAAGTTTGGCAGCCTCGCGGTAAGCTGTCACATGGTCATATTTTTACAAACCAAACACAAACCTAATGGCTGTGTTTTGCATTTTTTGTATCCTACCGCAGTCCCCCTTGGAGATACTATTTCCGTATGCAAGATAGCAATAGTAGAAAACAGACAGGATAAGTGACTGTATGAGCTTAAGTTTGGCGGACTCTGGGAGAAAACTTCTAAACCTGTAAAGTCCCCTAAGTCTGTCCAGTGCTCGTTGACAAGTAAATGTGACATGGTCTGAAAATGTCAGATTGTTGTCTAACACGACCCCGAGAGTAGTTATCTTGTCACATACTGGTAACTCCTCATCTCCGAGCATCACACACAACCCACTACCATGTAGCCGTTGTACAACGTGCTGAGAAGCTGTATGTAGGACACTGCACTTTTTTGAATTAATTTTTAGGCCGTTGTTTTCAACCCATGAACATATGTTGTTCAGGTCATAATTTATATTGTTAACAGCTTCTTCCATCAAAATCTGCTTGTAAGACAGATGCAGCTGACAGTCATCTGCGTATAGATGGACTTTACAGTGTTGAAGATAATTGGGGAGGTCAGCTGTATAAAAATTGAACAAGATGGGCCCCAAACAGCTACCTTGAGGCACACCTCGCTCTTTAATGAGCGGATCCGAAATCTCACTCCCAATTCTTGTGACTTGCTTTCTTCCTGTGAGAAATGACTTCATCCAATCTATAGCCAAGTCATCAAATCCATGATAATGAAGCTTCGCTGCCATAAATTCGTGAGAGATCGAGTCAAATGCTTGAGAGTAGTCAATAAGCACAATTTTACTACTTTTACCGTCATCTCTTGCATCAATTACGTCACTGAACAGGTTAACAAGTGCAGTGCATGTGCTATAGTTTTGTCGAAAACCGGACTGGAGTGTAGGTAGTATTTTGGTGTCGTTCTCAAACTTGCTTATTTGTCGGATTACTGTTTTTTCTAGTAGTTTTGACATTGCTGGCAGATTATAGATCGGTCTGAAATGCTGGGCAGTGGCAGGAGAAGCTACTTTTGGAAATGGGAGCATAATGCTTGTTTTCCATCTGCCTGGAAACAGCCCATTTGCCAGCGATGTATTCACCAAATGGGTGATTGCCTCTATAGCATACGGACTGACGGTCTTTATCATCATTATTGATATATCATCATGTCCCACTGCACGTGATTTCACTTCATTCATAACTTCCTTCACTCCTCCTCAGTACTGGTCTAAAACTAAAAATCTGTCTTGTGTTAGATAGACGGGTTTTGTTCAGTAAGTCAAGTAGTCTATCGTCGATGTTATTTCCAGAACCAATTTCAGAAAAGAACTTATTCATGTCATTGGGCTTAAGACCGGGGGGTAAGTTCTTATTGGAATTTTGGCCTGCTATTCCACTTTGCTTAACGCAAGACCAGAAGTCTCTAGGGTTATCTTATGAAGCCAGCTTCTCAGAAAAGTAATGATTTTTTGTTCGCATGACCAACACATTTAACCTGTTTCTTATGTCCTTGTAATTATCCCAGTCTGAGTTTAGCCTTGTTTTCCAGTACTTTTTCCTCATCTTGTTCTTTGTTCTTGTCATACGCTTTATGATTTCATTTCCCCAAGGGGCTTTTTTCTTACTGATCTTTTTACATACCACAGGTGCATTTTCGTCAAATACATTCATAATGTTGTTTGTCAGGAACCTTTCTATATCATCTACATTGTGTATCTGTAAGGCACTCTCCCAGTTTATTTCAGCAATTTCTTTAACTGCAGTTTATTATTACTTCTAAACCTCTACTGATTCGTTCTATTCTTTCCCTTAATATAAGGAAATATATTGTAGCTATAGGCCTACATTATATAAATGAATAAATAGTTCTAGCTATACATACTTCATGATTTACATAAATGGGCAAAGGTCGCTAAGCAATCGTTTCTATAAATAATAATTTTACCACAGCAGAAACTGTAGGAGGTACATTCCTTTTGGTTATTACTCTTACTAATTTATCTAATGAAATATAAATTGTACTAACAATTAGGAGATGATAATAATAATAGTTTATATAATATTTTAATACATGGTCAAATTAGATATATAAATAACATTTGAACACGAATATTATATCCTGATATTAAATCTTTTACAAATAATCAACGTTACATCAGCATTGTTTGATGAATTACTCAAAGTATATTTTAAGTTTAAATATTTGTGGTTGTGTAATACCAATATGCCAGTACATTTTAAGTAAACTTATTTTTGATGTGCAGATTGCTCAAAAGATTAAATAAAGGGTTCTAGAAATGACGAGAAAAAAACACTTTGAACCGCGAGATATCCTCATGAATATAGAGAAACTGCTAGGTACTGGCTCAGAAAACAAATCAAACTGCAGTATAGAGCTTTACACCCGTGAAAGCAATAGAGCAGTTCGGATAGAAAAATATAAATCATTAGAACAATAAAAAGTATTGAAAGAGAAATACTTTGATACATTGAAACAAGATAAACAATGAATAATGCTGCTAGTGGATGAATTTAATATGACTGCAGTAATGAGAATGCAAAATTACAAAGAAAAATCAATAATATGATATAATATGGTCTTTAATATCAGTTCACAACCCTACCTAGCATGAACCTAACTAATTTGTAAATCAATAAAATCAAACTCAGATAGAGGAAGGTAGAAAGTGATTCGTTTAAGTCTGAGCTAACACGGAATATGTTGTACGGCTAATAAGGTACTAATATAACATTCCAAGATATACAAAGATATACAAGATATACTGTCAGATCTATATATCCACCAAGAAAAAAAAATATAGAGCATAGATGAATATTATCCTTTAAAGTACGAGAAGTAGGTAAGTTATTATTAATAATTATTTAATATTATGGATGATTTAATAGTATCTTTGCTTGAAATATTAGGTTTATTACACCTCTAATTTACATTGGAACATAATTCTCCAATCAAACATGTCGTTTTACACGTAAATTTCATTCCCTACTGTTTTGTATGGAAAAGGTATGTCACAGTGGTTTGGCCTCTATTATATAAGACGGACTTAGCTATTCTCTCTTCTTTTATATCGCGAACTTCTGCAACAAGTAGACACTTTACACGGTTTGTTAACTTTTATAAAAGAGAAGTTCTTTCTCTGGAGAATGGATTTAGATATATGTTTTTTTTCTAAAAAATATTTAACAATACTATCACTGGCAATTTTAATTTAGTAACAAACCACTTTTAATCCAGATGAAAGATAATGACCGAAATGGAAGCTAAAAGGTTAGTAAATAATGAATACGTAACTATAATAGGATTTATAAAAATTTTACATTTGTAATTTGCCTTTTGGATATTACGTTAACAATTGAAATTTTAGACTATTTATAGTCACAGTCTTTTTGATGTCACAAATTTATGAACAATATTAAAATCGTAAGTTTGAAAAAATATAGTTATTTTCAAAATAAATATTTTATTTTAATAAGTTGGATATCGGAGGAACAATCATTTAATTCAAATACTTATACTAAATGTACCATAAACCAAAACTGTAATAAGTTATAAATTTATGTTCATTGAAATGATATAGTATATTTATAATATTCTAAAAGGAAACACATTGTAAGACCTTTAGACGTAAATTTGTACCTAGAAAAATATTTTATGAATTATAATGTTTGCCAAAACATTTAAACAATACTATATGCCAAAAATGTAATGAGAAATGTTTTAGGTAGACATCTAGGAACATTCAGCGGAATTTAATGCAATAGAATTGCATCGTAATCAAAGTAAATGGAGTGAATACATGCCAAAAATATTAATAAAAATTTTAGCAACAATATGTTGCCACAGAAAAAGTTTTATTGAGAAATATTTTAGGTAGACATCTAGTAACGCTCAGCCAAATTTAATGCAATAGAATGCGTCATAATAAAAGTAAATGGATCATCTATATAAGTGAATCTACATAAAATGTATCAAGTATCTAAGTTATTCCGTTCTTAAGAGATCATAAATAGACTGACAGAGATAAGGCTCTGTAGAATGAGATATTGGAACCTGAGAAAATAAAATGTATCCTGCATCCAACACAAAGTTAGAGTTAATTACAATAATTTTACACTTTTAAATTTATTATACTTAATTGTACAGTTACTTTTACTAACTAATAAACATGATTTTTCACCGTTTACTATGTGACATGAAAGATCTTATAATGTTAAAAAGATCGGCAATGTTTTTCGTAGTTAGTTTTTCACTGTAAGGCATGTTTTAAATTAAGATTTTGGTGACAAGTAAATTTAAATTTTTGTTTTACTTCTACAAGTACATAAAATTATCCCTTGCTTTACGATACATGAACGCATTAAACGTACAATTGTTCTACTTAGATAAATAACTTATATACCCATAGAGATGCCTGAAGACTATAACACTCCCATTTACTCGTTCATGATATAGTCGCAGTGGCCAGAAGCAATGAGGACGAACACAATAAGACCAAAAGGGACTAAACTCTTCAAAGCTTTGACTTTGTACATATATATTAAAAAATAATAATCAAACTATATATAAGAAAATATTTCAAATAACCTCTTATTATTGAACTAAACCAGATTTCTGAGATTTATATTTGTTGCATTTCTCCAAAATACAAAGAATTGTCCGTCACAGTGTCTTCAGAGTAGTGCTAAACATACCAAATGTATTTAACTCTTTGCACGCTCATAACTGTACACTACAAAGCTTGCAGCTTGCTGTTATATTAAAAGTTCACTTTGTTGAAGGGAAAACGTTGCAGTCAGCAGAAAATTAACTTACTGTGCTCTTGTTGAACCCTGACTGCAGCATTTAAGCATAAAGCTAAAACTTTTCGGCAACACAGCGGCTGGTTTGAACATTGAGGTCCTTCGACTACTGCTTTCTTACTTACATGGATCTATGTTTTGCTGCATTCAAGTATACATTATACAAAATTAAATTCAATTCAAACCAGTTGCAGCTGCAAATTATTATTGTTTAAACAATCCCAATAATTCTTTCATATATTGCATTAATTATATGTTAATCGTACTATATTCGTAATTGAGCGTATTGCAATAGGATTAATTCGGATTTATATTTTCGGTGCAAGAAACTTTAATAAAAGAATCCGGTCTATTTTCCTTCATTTCATATTATATAAGGGAAGTTTTCAGCTAGGCTGAATGCAGCGAAATGTGTAAATGCATTTAATACAAATTGGTTTAATAATAATTATGTCATCTGTGCAATCTAAATTTATAGGAGTAATGCAAGTAGTGGATAACCTTCACATGAAGTATTATTAACTTAATATTAATATATAAAAATTTAATATAAATAAATTATACCTGCAACTCATATGCATAATGTGGTGTGCGCGCGCGCGTGTATATTGAATTTGTATATGGTTATAATTATACAAATAATTATGATTAGAATAACTAATCGAAAGGATAAAATAGTTTTTTTTTATTTTTATTGAAGTTTATAAAATCCGTACACGTTATGTATGTGAAACGGTATTCTATTACATATAACAATGTTTTGTAAATATGTAACAAATAAAGTACACGAAATAACTTACACAAAAACAACAACAAGTTATATTGTTATAATTATAAAAAGTCAATTTTTCAACATAAACAACTACTTATACGACTAGGTAGTAATCAAGTAAAATACATTCGGTGAGGAAATTGGTGTTACAAATAACCTCGTATTACTTTAAATTGCTTTTATAAATTCAAACTAAATGAAAAGTGAAACACGTGTTGAAATTATTGAATAAAACAGTAATAAACTCAACTTCACATGTTGCATCCTGAACTATAAATAAGCACTTCAATAAAGCATCAGTATGACTTCATAGTAACAATCATTTTTCTTTTTGTCAAATTAAAATCTCTCGTCGACAGGTAACAGATTGGACAGCTCTCATAACATTGAGTTATTACTTTCTAGAGTGGAGCGTGTCACTTCTTGTTAGCTTCGATGCTCGACGATAACTTCTGTTTTACAGCCTACATCACATTTAGGAGTTTTAGAGACTCTTTAAAGTATTTTAGTTCAAACGGACATTACAATTCACAGATTTGTTGTAGAATAGGTGTACATATTCATATAAACGAAACGTGTCTTTATATTTTTACCTAAACGACGGTTAGTAAAATATACAAACTTATTTTAAATTTAATCTATAGCTATTTTACCTGTACAGCTTCAGATTTATTGAAAAGATAAATTACAAGTGTTTAAAAGTCCCATTTAATATATTTTACAGGTCATTGCTGTATTTTTATGTAAAGTTTAACTTTTACATGGTACATATTACAACTCTATCGTTCATAATTCTTTTGATTGTATGACAACGTACATTTAACCTTTACACATTTCAAAAATAATTGGAAATCTCGTTTTATAAGAAATATCTTCCTAGTATAGCAATTTCTTTTCAATTTGACTAAAGCTTTTAATGTCATGATATATACTTTTACAATTTTAAGGTATTAATAGTAAGGTAATTAATAAAAAAAAACTATTTTATTTGATTTATTATCGTTATTTTTGATAATATTCCCGTATTACCATCCAATATGACGATACCAATCACCAAAGAACCTGTGGAGTTACAAAAGGCTCCAGGAACAGAGTATTGTCCCACGAAGAGAATGTGTTTTTATACAGGTTATTTAAGGATTATATTGATGATTTTGAGCTATATTTTTGTTATTTTTTAATTATTACTGCTGATAGTAGGGCATGAGTCATTATGATTTTGAAGTGGGGAAATATTGTGGCTTTTACCGCATTTAAAAATCTATTATTGTTTTTTCAAATAAATGATTCATTCTATGTGCACTTATTCATATGACTTTTTGACTGATTTAAATCTTGCAAAGAAACAATAATTATTTGCATAATTTCAAGTTTTATATAATATGTATAATTATATAAATTCTATTACCTGTCAAATACGACGTTTATGTTTAAATGGAAACCGTGATTAAAATCAGGTAATAATAACAAAACTTCATGTAAATATGTTAATGTTATTCTGCAAAACTTTTCAAATACTTTCAATTTAGAAACCAGCGTAAAAGAATTTTTGTTCATGTCGTTTGTGGTCCTATTTAATTTTAGATCTTATAAAAAAGTAATGTAAATCGTTAAGCTTCTGAACAAATATTTTCTAACATTTCCATCATAGTTCATAATACCAAAACTATAGGTGTTAAACCTTGAGACTCTGAGCCTATAAATTTTGAATCCTCTTTGCCTATTTATACGAGTTAACTTTCTCCGACAAAGATTTGGAGAATAAACTCTCAACAATATAGAAGTACACTAAACCATGTGCTATATGGCTTCGTAAGTTTAAGTGCTTTAGTACAGCTTAATTGAAAAGCTAATTTAAAAAGACAGATGAAATCTGTCTTAAAACATATTTCGTGAATATCAGCAATTTTTAATAGATCACGTATTAAACCGTCATATATTGTGATCTGTATACCTAAATGTTATTTAATATTACAGATAACATGTTTATATCTTGGTAATACCAGTGCAAAAATATATATGAGATATTCAACATAATCTTATAGATGCACAATCAATATAATTGACCTCACTGTTTCGTTTATAAAACTTCATTTTAATTTTGAGCAATGGTGCATGTCGATAGTCCAATCTCGACAATTACGGGCCTTTTCTTTCTAAACGCGTTTGGTTTTAAGTTCATATTCAGCCAAAACACTAAATGTATAATAAATAGCTTGACAACAATAACACAAACCTACACAAGAAAACAAAATGCAATAGTAAATAATCTCTGTCCGAATTTAACTGATTATTTATAAACGGAATGTGAGCAGAGAAAATTAACTCATCCACTAAAAATTATATAATTATATATCTATGTATATATTAAACTATTTAGAAAACCATAGATAATAGCTGACGTCTGTAGACAGGACTGCAATGAATGTTACTAAGGTTATCGAGTGGCAAAACACAGACAATAACAATCCCCCTATTAAAGTCTTACCACAACACCAATATTCCAACCCTACTCCAAGGAACAGGTTTATTAATGTAACTGCCTAACTTCTGTATTCATATATGTCTCCCACCATTTTAAAGTAATAAATAACATAAATGTATGAATATTATTTCATGATATTCATTTCTCCTTTGTCTACAGCATGTACCTCTAATACCTAGGCAGATAAAAACTAGGTCAATTATTTATATAACTATTTAAATTAATTAGAATATAATAAAAATAATGTCTGATAAATACGTCAGACTGCAGATTAACAGACACCTCGTTATGAAACTTTTTATCCTGAACATAAAAGTTAAAAAAAAAAAAAAACACTGCACAAGAAACAATACTTATCTTTCACTGTTAACCCAAGAGAAAGGGAATTCCTTTAGCCACTTATGCATCATTTCCAGTACCACTAGTGTGTTTTCGCTACTTGGCGCACTTGTAATTTCTAATAGTCCTTTCATCATTTATATCAATTATGTTTATCCCTGATTTTAATAAGGAATTTAAAATCTTGAAAATATTATACTGCTTTTTCACACTTAATTTACATAGGAAACGCAGTGAAAAGAAAATATAGTTAAATATATAATGTTATAATAATCAAAAGGCACGTCTACTATAATTTTTGTTCATGCTACTCTAATTCTACTATCTTCTACTACAGCCGTGATTACAGTATAATGATTACTGGTTATTTTTTTACTGGTTTAAAACATTGTTCATATTGAAAATAAACAAACGCAACGTGACAGACTCCCTAGTTATTTTCTTCATCTTAAAATTAGACTTTTTCATTGTATAGCTTCTATATACATTTTTAAATTAAATTTATAACATTAAATATAAAAAACATTGATTTACATACAAAAAGACTCGCTTCAGCAATCCTCAAAACTAAATAATATATTTAAACAGACAATCTGGACACAGGGAGGGTTCTACAAGTTATTCGGAACATTAGGTAGCAGAGTAGCTTGTAGTTAGTTGAGTGTTCCAGAAAAAGATAGTGGGGTGTAATTAGTGTAAAGATTGTAATTGTTGTGCCAGAATCAAGAATAAACGTGTAGAAAATATTTTGTTATTTTATCGAGGATTCATGTAATTACCTCAATTTCAATAAGAAATCTAGATTTATTTCAACATCTTACTCATTAGTGTACTATGTTTTTTGACTTCATATCTCTGAATTTGGAATAAGTAGAAGAGTAGGTTTTTTATTATTTAAATATTTTTTTTATGTACGCAGTGAATTGAAAAACTGTGTGGTAACACAATAAGTAAAACATATGATTGCAGTTGTAATATAAATAGAAAGAAATCTATGAATTATACATTCTGTGTTAAAAACTAATTTTTAAAATTTTATATAAAAATTAATTTGTTAGTCTGCTTCAAATATTTTATTTTACCTAAAAACGTTTTAAACTTATTAGGTAAATAAGAGATAAAGTGAAACAATATTATTAAACAGGTTTTACATAATTTTAATATTAAATACTAAAACAAAAATTTAGTTACTTTAATTTAATTTTATTCCTTAGTTTTTAAGTATTCTTAAAATAAATAAAAGAAATGTATCATAGGGTTTATCCCATTATATAATACATACAAGCTAAGTCGTTAACTACCTAGAACTTATTATTGTAATACTTCAAGATCTTGTTAGGCATTTACATTAATAACTCCTAATTACGTAAAGAACTTTTAGTAAAAAGTTTATTAAAACTGTCATTTTGTTTGACTCGTAGTTATAGTTAAAACTATATGTAGTTTTTCCATTTGAATGAAAATATAAAATGCAATTAAAGCATTTAGACAAATAAAGGAGATAGTATATCATAATATACTACAATTATATACTGTAGATATAAAAATTAGATACAATTAGATATAACTAATTGTGAACTTTACATTTGCTTAGAAAGAGATAGTATATTGTTAGTAGCGTAATACTCAAATTTAAAAACTTTAATCGAAACACTCCCGACCTCTAACCCTTTCAAATTCAAGATTTTATAACACGAAATATAAAATTGATTTCTCGATTTTTATATAAAACTATTATACATGTTCCGTTAACAGTTCCATGTACACGTGTTTGTTTAAATTATAAATCATTGTAAATATACATACATACATACATACATATTATATATATATATATATATATATATATATATATATATATATATATATATATATATATCTAAATCCTAATATATATTAGGACTCTTATAATGTTTTATTTGTTACTAATTTGACCTGGAAATATTTTATAACTTCAAAACCTTTAAATTTAATTTCAAATTATCACTGTTATAACTGTTCAAAATATTAATTGTGCTTTCTGGCTATACGCATTAAATTTCCAAAGTTTGATTTTTCCGATGTTATACACACCACAATGTGGATTAATTTCAGTTATTGTAAAATTATATTAACAAATTACATCACTGTATCTTGAAGAAGGAAAAAATAAGACCATTTAAGATGTGTATAAATGCATAAATCAACATTCTCTATAGGGTAGTAAATAAAAACTATGCCTCCTACAAAAATTACAATTTAACTTCATTTTCACGCGAATGAAATAATATATTAACTAGTTCTACTAAATTATATTTGATATATTTTATGATATTTATTTATTATGTACCCATTGGTTGTATAAAACCTTTCTAATTTAGTTGTATAAATGCCTATAAATAGTACTTCAATTGTAAACGTGTTATTTTACAAGCCAAGTTTCACTATTAAGGAAACTATATGTGGGTTTCCATTACTTAATTTGTAGACAGGCTATGAGGAGGGCTAAGTTATGTGTGTACGTTCTTTAAACAATCCTTCTTATTAGTTGTATTAGTATTAATATTTTAAACTACATTGAAGTAATTACTTTAGTGTCCACATTTTTAATGAAAGCCTATATCAATAAGGCAGTTTTAAATCAGCAATATAGATAACAATAACTTCCATGAAGAATGTGATCACTAAGTGTTTTAGATTACTTGGGTATTTACGAGTCAAAAATGTCAGTTTAAAATAATTTAAAAGTTTAAAAAAATTGGAAACCCCTCTTACCAGTAAACATCTATTGTGTAGCCACTGTATTAAACGATGTAATTGCTCGAAATGCAAATCACTATTTCAATTACACTCTTTACCTTTTCTTATTTTTATTTTGTTTTAAATGAAAATTTTGTATTTTACTTGCTAATACGGATCTATTTGAACATTTTTTTTGTTGGATTTAAATAATAATTGGTTCGAAAATTATTAAATCGCGTAAAATAAGTATTTAAATATGAAAATCTGTATTGTAGTAATTTAATGTCAAAATCATGTTTAATGTGGAGCTGACATTTACTTCATCAGTATAGAAATATATTCAATAGCTTTTTATCCAAGGTCATATTGTAAGAGTAGACCACACCAATACCATTTCAAAGACTGTGATGATGTATGTGAGACTTTTATAATGTACATTGTCATTTCATTAGAATGGCACTTGTTGAAATGTTATATCATTTTCAAAGTTTTTACACATTTATTAAGTCTAAATTTATCTATCTTTGTTATACACCTGCCAAATGTAATAATTGTAGCTTACAGTTTAGTTGCGTGAAATAGCGGTCAGATAGCTGTGTTTTGAGCCCCTCAAGTGAATTAAGGTACTAAATTAAATATTATAATACCGTTTATTTTTGGTTCGAGTTTTATTACAAGCATAACTTTTGTTTACGTTTAACTTAACAATTTTATTATATCTAAGTAACAACTGTTTTTATCTGAAAATAATTCATGTAAACTTTCTGATAAAAAGCTGTTTATTTAAAATTTACACCCTTGTAGATATACGCGTTCTGCTACACCGCTGTAGCAAATAAACACAGATGGGTCACATAAAGTTTTTTTTTTTATTTATCTAGAGGATAACCACAAAAGCTAAAACACCTACAGTTACGGGTTGACACGCAGATTTCCTAAGGGATTCCCCGGGATATCTGCCAAACTGTGGTGTTGCTGTCAAACCTCGCTGTTTGATAGAGCTGTCAACCAATGGAAACGGAACCTCTTGTCAATGTACTGCTGAAACTCCTTTGCAATTTATGACCGTGTTTATAAAATAAATGTTCCGTACTATAAGAAATATTGATGTTGCTGAATAATTCAAGACCCTAAGAAGAAAATAAGTACAATATTTTTAAATCGACAATGATAATTAATTGCTTACTTGAATTAATAATAATATATTTGTGGTTAAGTAAAAACAATCTTTTTACACAATTTTTATAAATGTTTTCATTAGTTTATCTTTCATGTTTAAAACAGTTTTATGCAAACTAAGATAGTTAAAAAAGACTAATAATTAAGTTTTGAAATTCAATGTTAACCTAGTATTGTAGTATACAATTTTGATATTCAGTGCATACTCAGTTTATGTACAACATTTGAAATAATTAAAATCCTATTTCACTGTTTTGAAAAATGCATAGATATCAAGTCGTAAACCAAAATACACCAACTATTTAAATTTCAAAATATCGTTTCAAATGTAATCCGTAGACTGATTAAACTCCACAATCTTGTTCTGGCATTATCCCATAAACTACAATTCACTCTTGCACTCAATGTTCGGAGTAGTTTATAGACACCTCTCTGTGTCCCCATTTTATGTTTAAATATTTTATTTATCTGTGGGGATTGCTAAAACGAGTCATTTTGCATTATATTCTATGTGTATTTATATCTTATGTATTTTAAATTCTTAATTTAATTTAATTTTAATTATAAAATCTTATTGCAATGAAGAAGTTGTTGGACTCATTTTAAGAGTGAACCATCATTAGCTAGACTGACCCGGTAAATCTATTTAGTAGTATTCTGAAAAAGGATTAAACCAGTCATCATACTACTATTATTACGACTATTGTATACGATAGTACAAATAGAGTAAAGTTTATAAAGTTATAGTACACTTGCCTTTCAAGTATCACTTCATAAATTATGTTACATGACTTGAACTTTCACTATGTTTCTGCTGCAGGCTCAATGGATACAGAAATGTTATATTTCAAATCTTAATAACATCAGAGGAAGATATAATTGATATAAAATATGTCAGGTATACTACTAGATACACGTGCGTCAAATAGCTAAAACACAGGAGTCGTTTTGGAAATGACGCTTATTAAGTGGCAACATTATTTTCTCTGAAGTGAACAATAGAATTACGTATTGTTTCTATTGTACTATATAATGTTTTGACCTTTATGTTCAGAACAAAAATATTCTTTACGAATTCTGCTTTGATCTATAATCTGACTCACTTATCTTAAAAATATTCCATTGAATCATGCCGTACGTTGTAAACGAGGCATCATATTTATTGAAGTATATTAAGTTTAAATACTCTTAACATTATATTAACTAGACCAATTTTACACCTTTGGGTAGGATTAGAAGTATTGGAGTTGTGTTCAAGTGATACAAAGTATCAAGTGATGATTTCTTGTAATATTTTATTCTTTGTGAGGAGTAGCGATAACATTGAATCACTTTAGAGATAAGCGCTTCAAGGAGACATCTCTCTATCTGCCTTTGATCGAGTCGCGCGCAAGGGAAACCTCATGCATTATTTATCTCAGACAATGGAAAGATAAACCTATCACACCCTTTTGGGGAAACTCTATTTTATCTTTCTTAGGATAGATCACACTGTCTAGAACTTAAAATGTTTTATTTATAAGTAATAATTGCTTTAGTTATCCTATATACCTCTTGTCCTATGTTTGCAATTAATACACTATCAGGCCTGAATTCAGTAAAATGCTTGAACCTTTTTAGCATACACTTCTAAGATATTCATAATGATGAATCTAATAATATTGGATCTTAATTTGAGATAACGTAGATTAAAATCCTATCCGTGATCACATACCTTTTTAAACTATACCATCGACCTTAGTTTAAATTTGAAATATATTCCTATAATTGTTTTATATTTTTAACGTATTAAATGTGATTTCATATAGTAATTGTGATTAATATTTTATATATTACCATACCATGCGACGTTACCAATCACAAAAGTGGCTGCTGGAGTTAAAATGTTCCACGAACAGGGTATTGTAGATATTGTTTCACTTTATAATTAGGCCCCACCGAGGGAACGTATTCTGTTTCATTTATAGGTTAATTACGAACTTCGTTGAGGACTTTTAGTTACACTTCTTTGTTCTGTTTTAATTAATACTGTTGATATTAGCGCACAAGACGTGTCATTGTTCACATATTGTGTTTCTGTGGCTTTTTCGCCTTTTATAAATGTTTATTGGTTGTTATTTACCACTATAACATGATTTTTTCTATTTGTGCTCAGTCCTGTTATTTTATTGTTGAAACTGCGTTTCAAAAGCAACAACATTTTCAATTTGAAAATAATAACTTATTTTAAAAATATCCTGTAAAATATTTAGTGCTAATTTGTGTAATGTTATATATTAAAATCTGTAAATAAAAATCAGTTAGGAATAATAGTTTAACAATATTATTCAATTCATTTAATCCTCCTACACTTATTGAGGATATTCGTTCTAAATTCCGTCGAAAAAGTTTAATTCACTTTTTATCAAAAGGACCTTAATTCTAAGGTCGAAACTATGGGAACACCCTTTAGCTACATTTTAAAATAATTTGTAAGAGAAGGGAAGTTTTAAAATATTCAGACTCTGAACTTTGTAGTAGGCTACCTAAACAGAGCTCCATGCCATCTCTCGACCACCAAACATCCAGAACGACAATACTCATGTAATTGAAATGTAGTATAATAGTTATGTAATGAGCTAATGATCAACTCACAATTTAGAAAGTTTAAGACTGTGAAAATAATAAAAATAATTAAACTTCAATAATAATAACACAGTGTCTGGTTGTTATGAATATCTGACTGATAGATAACTTGTTTTATAATAATTTAACCTGGTTCCTACGACATTTTGGCCTTTAAGCACTCTACATTAAGATAAAATCTAGGAATAACGTGTGAAAGTAAGAGGATTCACCAAAGTTGGATACAAGGTTGAGTAAAAGCTTATTTCATTCCCCTATACGTACTAAGGACAAACAGGTATAGTAACAAGCATTTATAACATTTATTCTTACACGCTATTGCATAAAATATGTAATATTGCCAGAAGATTGATCGATAAAGGCTTATATATAATAGAACTCATTCTTATAAATGGTAGTTTTCCTCAAATAAACTTCTGAAACAAATACACCAAAGATTCCTGAAGAGCAGAGAACTAAGTTTATTAAAGCATACAGTTTAGTCTCCGAGAGGATGGTACAATGCTGACATTTAGTTAATGAAGTCAAATATATAACAAGTAGGGGAAGTAGGAAAAGATATACGTGGTTGGTAGAATTTGAGGGGAGACGTCAAGTAAAGATGCTTGAATATCCTACAGTGTCGTCCAGCAATTGCGTCCTCAAAGGCTACATCTTTATTCTAGGGGAGATAAATAAAACCTTGTATACCAACAAGGGTCTAGTGTGCCGGCATCTCAGACCGCAGGTTGCTCACTTGACGCCAGAGGGAATATGAGTTCTCCACAGCATGGAGGGTGCCCAGAAAGTTCTTCCATCGCCCTGCAGAACATTCCTGGATAAACTATTGAATTTTATGAGACAAGCGTTGAAACGAAGCGCTGTTCGCAGGTACCTTGGACCCTTATCAGCGGAGCTGACGTCTTAGCCGCAATTGTATGCACTTTGGTAATTTTTGAATATGATCAGGAAATGGGTCTCCGGATGACGTAGAATTAACAATAGCAGCCTGTAGAGAAGCCGGACGAACATACATGCAATGCTAAAGATTGTCAGCGGACGCTATAACAAGAACTGGAAGTATACGGTCAATTAGATAATTATAAAACCTAGTCAAACGCGTCCTAACTGTTAGATTCCATAACAAGAATCACCTCAGAAATCCTAATTCTGAAAAATTAATTTTTTCACAAGGTTTCAACGGATTTGGTGGAAAATGAGTATCAGCAGCAGCAACAGAAACATGTGATATTGTTAAAGCATAGGAATGAAGATGACCAGTGGTGTTTCTGAGGTTGCAGCCACAATCAACATTGTGTAAAAAGGCGATTTCCATCGGCGTCAGTGGACTTCAGCGGGAAACCATAGAATTTCCAGGCAGTTGCTCACAATGTTGGACAGCTTCGAAGAGAGGTCTCATGGACGAGATAACTGAGCCCCAGGAGTCACAGAAGAGTCAAGGTGACATCGAGGTAGGGGAATTTGACGGTCGCCTAGGCGTTACCGTGGGAGGGGGTACTGAGTTTATCGGCTTCCTCCGTGCAGCATCAAATACAGTCTGAGAGCACTCCTTTGATTAGCTGGGTTCAGAGGGCATGCGCCAACGTGGTACCTGTAATCCAAGTTGCTAGCAGACTCTTTCGTTTTCATTTTTCATATAAGCCGAGGCCGTTAGTAAATGGCCTTACAGCTGAGGCAATAAAAGGATAGTATGGACGTAGTTTTTACAATGACCTTTCATTTCTGTCTTTTTCTTTCGCTGGTTTCGGCCCAAACTTCCGAAATTTTTCGTTTTGATAAATACGGCACCCACATTAATTAGTACTGTGCGTTTCTCTACAATTCCAACAATGGTATTTTTAGCCGGACGTTATGTTAAAAGATGAGTACAAATGCGGTACTCCAAATCACACTCATATTGCACGTAATTATCCGATCGATCTGAGAAATGATGGTATCCGTGGTATTAGACATGTTCAGGTAGCTATCTATAGCGTTGCTCAGCTGTTAGAATACAGATTAAAATGTCTATATGGTAAACATATTTGGTCGGCTGTGTAGTATAATAGTCCAATTTAGAGTGGCAGTGAAGGGAGGCAACCCATCGATTTGTCTTCCACCTCTTAGTGCGGAGTTGGAAGTATTCGAGTAAAATAATAGGCAATGTATGGTTATAGTACTATCGACATATCAGATAAGTAATTTATTTTGTGTGTGAGTAGTAGATTTCACGTGATTGGTTAGTGAACAAAAGTGGTCTGATGTGTGTGAACGAATGTTAGGGTTTATGTACAGGAGTAGTAAATTTAGAGTATTAGACGTTACAGCTCAAGCAGTTCATTGTGTGTATTATTTATAGGGATCCTGTCCATAAGTGGTAGGGTCCGTTGATGGTTGTGGTATTGTTTTGTAAATTGGTAGTGCAGGAGTACGTATACGTACGTATATATATATATATATATATATATATATATATATATATATATATAAGTAGATAGTAATATGGGGTTCCTGGCGCACTTTCGGAGCCGACCGAAAAGCAATGTAAAATACTGTTCAATGTACCATAAAGGAAGCTGAGAAATAACACAGCAAATCTCAATGAAAAATTAACCGAATCTACAGTCGTTCGTCTCCTAAAGCGATCGGTACATTACTATCTACTCTGTGGAATGAAATATTAACCAAATCTACAGCTGTTTGCTTCTACTTTCTTAAGCTGTGCTTTGTAAAATGTTGTCAAATCTGCTACGAATAAAGGATTTATCTTAATAAAATTTAATCAATTTAAAACATTTTTACTAAAAACATACTGTACTTTAATAAAAAACTTTTCTACTAAATAAACAACATGAACTCACCAAGCTCTCTTCAGTTTCTAGCATTTCAAAAAACTTACAAAGAAAGACAATTTTAACGAGTTCAACGAATTACCAAAACATTTTAAAGAACAGTTGATACTTTCCTTAAATGATACAGATTTCAAAGAAATTGTAAAGTCTTTTGCAGAAAAAACGTCTAATGGAGTGTTTTACTATCGGCAAAAAACTAAAAAAGTAAGGGATTACATATTTAATATAATTACGAAAGATATTGAAAAGAAAGTAAAAAATAAACAAACAGAGAGTTTTCATCGTTTTTTTATGAAATTTTTCCCATATTATACGTCCTTTCAAGATAATCAAGACTTAATTGATGAATTTCTTAGGAATTTTTGTGAGTATCAAGATTTATCAACACAATTCATTAAAGAGCATTATAGAATTTTTCTTATAGAATACAGCCACATTTTGTGTGAAACAAAAGGTATTACTGTAGATAATATTCCATGTGATTCCTATGAAGAAAGACACCAACTATGGTTATCAAAACAGTACTATGACGTGGGGAGGGACTGCAAGTTTTAGAGTTAAGACTTTATTCTACAAAGTTAATTGTTATAATTTCTTTATCTTTTATAGTCTTCTTTCCAGTAACAATCAAGTGTAATTTTTCATTTTTGTTTAATTCTTTAATCTTTTTTTCATCCAAAACAGTCAAAAATCTGTTCGGTAAGTGTACTTTACAATCTTCCAACTCGGCAATTATTGTAAACCCGAATTTATCTTTCATTTTCTCCAAATTCAAGATTCTATGTTTCTTCCTTTCTTTCAATTCATTTAACTTCTTATACTCTTTAAACTTACATTCTCCAATATCATTTAACTCTTTCAAGAACTCCATTTAAATAGAAAAAATTCAAAGTCAAAAAGTGCAAAACCATTTCTCGGTCGACCTTTTCTCCTCCCTCTGTCTCTTTCTCTCTCCCTCTCTTTTTATGCCTATGACACGATCACTTCTGCCGTTTATAGGCTAGGATCTATATTCAGGCTAGAGAGAGAGAGAAGAGCGAGATACGGATAGAGAAATGGTTCCGGAATGCGATCTGAATACTTCTGAACTTGGTGTTTCTCCGCTATGGCCACTCGCATTGAAACAGTTCAGAAGTAAACTTCCTAACCGACCAAACCGAATTCGCGGACATATATACTCAGCAACACAATACAACAGCCCATCGAGAAGTAAAAATTTAAGAAATTAATTTAAAATATAATTTGAAAATTACAAGTAACAAAAATGTACGCATATTTAAAATAGGTTAAAATTATCTAACATTTTGAAAAAGAAAATGTTATAATAGTAAACGGGAACACAATTTTTATTCTTAAAAGCAAATCTGCATTACCGACATTTTAGTTCCGAAAGATTGCGCTGTGTGTATCAATGACAGTCGAGGTGTGCTACTACAGACCGACCATCACGATAATCGCTTCGCCTGCGTCATATCCGTAGTGATATCACGCCGTGAGAGGCGCAATCGTTGGTTTACAAGCACCATTTAGTTAAATAAAATTTTTCTATCTAAATGGAGCGCGATAAAATATCATGTCCGTTCTGCAAAATAGAAATTTTAAGAAAAAACTATGATCGCCATTATAATTCTAAAAGTCATGAAAAAAACAAGCAAATTTACAATAATGAAACTAAATTATTTAAGACAGTGGGCTAGAGAAAATAAAATTGCCGATCACGAAAACATGTTTTAATATTGAGAAATTACGTGAATTAAAGAGAAATTTCAAAGTTGAAAAGAAAAATCTCGACCTATTTAATGATGAAAAACTTCATTCAATAGCTGAAAAGTTGGCTATCGGTACTAACGATAAAACCAAGTCTGAAATGATCAAAGAAATTGATAAAACTCTTAAAGTAAAATCCGAAAATATCATTGATGTAGAAGTTTTATCCTCAATACACGGTCTTTTCAAGCAATACATTTTAACAAACTTGAACGACAATTCCATGTCAATTTACAAATATCTTTCAATTATGCGGTCAGAAATTAAAAGTTTAATCGAGAAATTTCAAGAAAATGTTAAAAATATGAAGGGTTATCTCTCTTTGGAATGTGAATACGAACGAACTTTAGTGAATGGTGAACCGCAAACATGTCTAATGTATTTTACTATCAAAGCAGACGAAATCTTTGACGTAAACGACTTTATTACTAAGCAATTTAATAAATTAACACATCGAGAACAAACGAATAATCCAAATAAAGGTTCCGGATGGACATTTAAAAGTTGTAAACAACTAGTTTTGAGCCTTAACAAACACGAAATGATGAATGCAGGATCATACATCGATTTACCAAAGAATATCAAAGATAAAAAAGCTTGTATAAATATAAAAAATAGAGATGATTTTTTGCTTTATTTACTCAATAAGATGTGCTATTGAAAAACCAGAAAGAGACTGTGAACGTGTAAAGCAATACGAAAAATTTGTGAATGACGAAATATTTTCAGGTTTTGAGTATCCAATGTCTCTGAAAGATATACAAATATTTGAAAAACGAAGCTACAATTCCAAGTATAAGTATCCAACAATGTCTATCAATGTCTACAGTTTTGATGAAAATATTAAACATTGTTCCGTTACAAATTTCTGAAAAATATGACGCTGAAACAAACATTGATTTATTGTATGTTAAACAAGATGATAAATCTCATTATGTTTTGATAACCGATTTAAATAAGCTTGTTTTCTTCGCAGTTGTCTAAACATAAAGAAAGAAAATTTTTGTGTAGAAGATGTTTAAGCCATTTTTACAAATCTGGAGATTTAACAGATCATTTAGAAATTTGTAAAAATCATGAAGTTTGTAAGCCAATTATGCCATTTCCAGGTAAAACAACTAAATTTACTAATTATCAAAAGAAATTTAACCATCCGTACGTAATTTATATGGACTTTGAGAGCATATTAAAAAAAATTCCGACATGCAAGAACAATCCACAAAGATCGACTACAACCAAGATTCAGAGGCACATTCCTTATGGTTTTACTCTATATTTAGTGTCGAATGTGACCAATCGCATGTACAAAACCGATATGTTATCGTGCCAAAAATGAAGAAGATTTGAAAAACGTCCCGACAAAATTGTTTGAAGAACTCAATAAATTATTCGAAATACATAGCGAAAAAATATAATTCTAAGAACATGAAAACCTATGAAATTGACAGAAGAAGAAGAAATTTCGTATCAAAATTCAAACGTTTGTCATATCTGTGGAATGGTCTGCTTATGATGTTGGGTCAATTCAGTATGGTTTTACTCCTGATAGTTGGAAAGATAAGAGTTATAATAAAGTGAGAGATCATTGTCATTTAACCGGCAAGTTTCGAGGCGCAGCTCATGCATGTTGCAATCTAAATTTGAAATTTCCTCAGAATATTCCCGTTTTCTGCCACAATATGTCAAATTACGATACTCATTTGTACATAAAAGAATTGGCTAAACAATATGGAAATGTTGATTTGATTGCAAACACCGATGAAAAATATATAAATTTATTCTATAAATTCTGGATATGGCTATGAATTCGAAGGTGATAAGCCAAGAAAATTCATCAAGTTTTCGTTTTGTAGACACGTTCAGATTCATGGCCTCGTCTATAGAAAAGTTAGCTAAAAATCTAAAGAGAGAAGACTTCAAACATACAAATCATTTTATACAAGATGGACTGAATGAGATAATAGAAAGACAGCCAAATGACGACGACGAGATTTTTAAAATTCTATCTGGAAAAGGAATATTTCCCTATGAATTTATCGACAGTATTGAAAAACTTGATTACACAGAAGAATTGAGAATTCAAGATTTCTATTCACTTTTGACAGATGAGAGCATATCTGAGAAAGATTTTTTAACACTACTTAAATGTTTGGAACAAAATTAAAAGAGAAAAATCTTGGAAATTACTCTGATTTGTACAATATCCAAGATGTTTTATTGCTTGCTGATATATTCGAAAATTTCAGAAACATTTGCCTTAATTGTTATAAACTCGATCCGGCACACTATCTAACAGCTCCCAGTCTCGCATGGGACGCAATGTTAAAATTAACGAAAATTGAGCTTCAGCTAATTAACGATTATAATATGTATTTGATGATTGAAAAAGGCATTCGCGGGGGCATTTCTCAGTGTATTAAACGATATGTGAAAGCAAATAACAAATATTTGAAAGATTTCGATAAGACAAAGCCCGAAAACTATTTGTTATACGTTGATGCAAACAACCTTTATGGGTATGGTCTTATGCAAAAACTGCCGTTTAGTGATATCAAGTGGATGGATCCTAAAACGTATACAAAAGAAGAGTGGCAAGAAAACAATTTTAGAACTCACTGGCGACGAAGATTATGGCTATATTCTCGAAGTCGATCTTGGATATCCAACAAATTTACACGAACATCACAAGGATTTACCTCTTGCTCCAGAACATTTTAAAAACAAACTTTGCACAACTCTACTGGATAAAACTGAATACGTTGTTCATTCGAGAAATTTGAAGTTCTATTTGGAACAAGGTATGATTTTGAAACATGTGAATAGAGTTATTGCATTCGATCAGAAGCCTTTTATGAAAGAATACATTGATTTTCACACAAACATGAGAACCAAAGCTACAAGCGACTTTGAAAAGGACTTTTATAAGCTGATGAACAACTCAGTTTTTGGAAAATCTATGGAAAATGTGAGAAACAGATGTGATATTAAGCTTGGAAATGAAGAATTTTCAATGAAACAAGCTAAGAAAACAAATTTCAAATGCTTTAACATCTTTGACGACAACTGTTATAGCGAGTCACATGTACAAACAAAAGGTTAAATTTAACAAACCGATTTACATAGGATTTTTCAGTTCTCGACCTCTCAAAATTGCTAATGTACGAGTTTTATTACAACAAATTAAAGAAGTTTGATCCAGATTTGAATCTGTGTTACATGGATACAGACAGTTATTTTCTAGAATTGAAACGAGATCCTTTTAAAATTATTAAAGAAAATATAGATGACTTTGATACAAGTGATTATCCAAAAGATCATGAATGTTTCACTACTAAAAATAAGAAGGTAATAGGGAAATTCAAAGATGAGTTAAATAGCGAAGTTTTAGAAGAATTTTGTGGATTGAGATCGAAAATGTACTCGTACAAATATCTAGATAAAAACCCAGTTAGGTGTAAAGGAATTAAGAGAAGCGTTGTAAATAAAACAATAAATATCGAAAACTTGAAGAGATGTTTGTTCGAAGATAAAGAAGAATTTAGGGAGATGGACAGTCATCAAAAGTTATAAACATGAGTTGTACACTGTTACCATAAACAAGCTGGCACTGAACGCTAAAGATGATAAGAGAATTGTCCTAGAAAATAAGATCGATACAGTACCGTATGGCTATAAAAATGAAGCAAAATCTGATATATTAGGACGAATTAAATAAACTTGGAAACTTTGATATGTAAATGGAAGATGATTTAATTCACTGTCACAAGTGTAAAAAGAAAACGAAAAATATAGATTCAAAAATCGTTCAAACTCAAAATGGATTGTATAGAATTGCTGCAAAATGTTCAAAATGTAAGACAAACAAGAGTAAGTTTATAAAGAATCCAAATCCAAAACCTGTTAAGCAAGAATTGAAGACTAAAGATGAGATAGAGATTGAAGCTCGAGAAATTCATGCACCAGTACGAAAAAAGTTTAAAAAGAGAAAAATTATAACATTAGGAATTGACGATTTATGGGCAGCAGATTTAGTTATAATGTCTAACTATTCAGATCAAAATGATGGATTTAAGTATATGTTAAATGTTATTGATACTTTCTCAAAATATGCTTGGTCAAGAGCTATCAAAAGAAAAAACGGCAAGGATATTTCAAAAGCTTTCGAAAGATATAGTAAAAGATGCCATAAGGATCAATCACAAACCTCCTAACCTACTTCATACAGATAAGGGTTTAGAGTTTAAAAATAAAGAATTTAACGATGTTTTGAGGAAATACAACATTAAGATTTATCATACTGAAAACGAAGAGAAATCAAGTATTGTAGAGAGATATAACAGAACTCAAAATGAGAGAATGAAAGTAATTTTTGAGATTAATAAAAACTTTAAATGGATCGATATTCTTCAAAAAATCGTAAACAATTATAACGATAACAGTTCACAGCACAATCAAAATGAAACCGAAAAGACGTAGATAAGGATGCAGAAAAGGAGTTATTAGAGACCGTTTTCAAGTATGTTCCACCTGAAATTCACACGAAAACTAAATTTAAAGTCGATGATCATGTAAGAATTGTTAGTAAAAAACAAACATTTTCGAACAAATATAAGAACAATTGGTCAAGAGAAATCTTTGTGATTTATCAAATTAATTACACAGATCCTGTAACTTATAGTATAAAAGATTTAAATAATGAAGAAATAACCGGAAAGTTTTATGAATATGAATTGAAGAAGTCAAAACTGTAATATAAATTATCTATATATAAATGGCGCATCAAAAGAAATGTACAAAGTGCAAAGAATTTAAAGATTTAAATGAATTTTATAAAGATAAAAATAGGAAAGATGGAATGCATTATAATTGCAAAGATTGTGAAAGGGAATATCATAAAGAATTATATGATTAAAATAGAAAAATTAACTTTGGAAGATAAAGAATGTCTTAAATGTAAAGAAAACTAAAAAAAATTTCAGAGTTTAATAGTGATCACTATAGTAGAGATAAGAAAGACTCATATTGTAAAGATTGTGTAAAGAAGAATCACCATAGATTATATTATGAAGATACTCAATGTGAATGTGGAAGAAACTATAAAATGGTTAAATAATTATCAAAAACATTTACAAACAAAATATCATAATTCAAGAGTTTAACATTTTCATCGTGTAATAATTTTTTCTATTTAAATGGAGTCTCAAAAGAAATGTACAAAGTGTCAAGAAGAGAATAGAAAAGACTGTTATTGTAAGGAATTATATGATAAAATGGACAAATTAACTTTAGAAGAAAAAAAGTGTTACTTTTGTAAAGAAATTAAAAATATTTCTGAATTTAATAACTGGCAGTATAGTAAAGATAGAAAAGATGCTTTTTGCAAAGATTGTGCTAAAAAAATTTTCAGCGAAAGTTATAAAAACGAAATGCCTTGTGAATATGAAAAAAAGATTTTACAATGGTTACCTAGTTATGCTAAACATTTACAAACAAAAATATAATAAATCGAGAGTTTTTAGTAAAATTTAGAAACATTTTCATCGTGTAATTTAGATATTCTATAAATCAGTCGAGATTCTGCCATATTTGTAGTAAAATGATTTCCGTTGTATAAAATATTCAAAGATTCTTTCATTTGGTTATACAGATTGATAGAATTTGGTTCGTCATCAATGAACAAAATCTCTAATTCAGGATAATTTATTTTTAGATGTTTTAATCGGTTTGGTATTTCTCGTTTCTGAGCTCTGATAACGTAATAAGGCCATTTCCCACATGTGATTCTTCTTAATTAACACAAAAACATGGTGTTTTTTTTTATCAAAATCTTTACATACCATATCTCTCTTCATTAATTCCATTCGCAATTCTTGATTCTCTATTTTCAAGGATTTCATTTGACCTGAAATTTGTAACTGTTTTATTTCATCTTTTAACTGCTTATTTTCGTTTTCAAGTTTGTACACACCAAATTTACGAATACTTGGTAAAACTTCTTCTAAAAACCCCAATCTTGAAACATTTCTGCTATTTTCATTTTAGATTTCAAGATTAAAGAATATATGCCTGCTTCATTTATGAAAACAGTGTTTTTTTGAAAGTTTGAAGGCGGGGGCGAATCACCCCTACCTTCAGAATGTATGTTTTCGAAGCTTTTTTTATATTTTTCTTTGACATGTTCTTTAATTGCTTTCTTCGTATCTTTATATTCTAACACCTCTGCAACATCTTTCGCCTTAAACCAAAATTCATTATTTTCGTCAACAAATGTTAAAATTTCTTTATTATTGAATTTGAGTAGATTCACAACTGACTCCATTTAGATAGAAAAGAAATTTAACTAGTAATTTGTATTTCGAGAATAAAATCCAGATTCATTATTAATGAAAATAGTGTCAGGATGAAGATTTTTGAAAGGGTCTATGGCATAGACTCTTGTAATTTATACATTCAAAAGTTGTTTTCTTGAAAATTTGAAGGTAAGAACGATTCGTTCCCCCCTTGATTCATCATTCTTTCGACAATCTTAAATATATTGTTGTTTTACTCTCATTATTTAATAAATTTCCCTCAGAGTCTTGAACAGTTAAGACGATTTTTTTTGAATTCTTTTAATATTTTTTCTAATTGGAATATAATCGATTTCATTTGGTTTTTTCACTGATTTTTTATCCATAAGCAACATTTGGGAAAAAAGTGTACAAAAATTTCAGATTCTTTGTGTAAATGTTCGGTATGATTTTCAAAACTAGGTTCAACGAGATTTGCAGTGCACTTCAATTACATCGAACGGTCTAAATTTTGGCGTTTTATTTCCTAAATATACCTGATTTGGCTCAATAGTTTCTTGAACAAACCCTAACAAATCTACAATAATTGCTGAAAACATTATTCTTACTGGTGATTTTATTTGAATTTTATTAGAGAGATAATTTTTTTGCATTTCAAACTTGTTTTCGTCAAAGTTTAAAGATTTATCTGATTGTTTGAATGTTTTCAGATAATTTTTAAGGGAATTTTTAATTTGATCGAAAGTATAATATCCTTTGTTTAAACCATAATATTTTGTTTATGTTCTTCTCACTAAATCCTATACAATAAGAAGAACTTTCACTAATATTTTATTACAAAATTGTCAGAATAAAAACCGCTTTAAACCGATAAAATAATTTTGATTCTTCTCTCTAAGTGTATAGGGAGTTCCAAGTTTAAAACTAATTTAGAGCTTTCTGAAGTCAACTTGAACAGCTTCATTTTCGCAAGCGTTGCTTCAAGATGAAAATCTTCTATTTAAATGGAGAAATTTTTAAAGCAAAAAGATCAGATAAAACTTCAAACGTTTGAAGAAAATAAGAAAGATCAACCAATCAGATTTGTTTAATTGTTGGTTCAAGTGGATGTGGAAAAAAAACAACTTTATTATTGAATTTTATCTACAATAGGTTGATTCCTTATTCCAATTTGTATGTTTTTAGTAAATCTTTAGAAACAAGGACGCCTATAAAAAAATTACAAGAAAGATTTGAAAATATTGAGAAAAACTTAAACAAAAAAATATCACATTTTTATAATGCTTCTGAGGACATAGTTCCATTAAGCGAGTGTAAACCAAATTCTTTAATCGTTTTCGATGAATTGTATTTTAGGAAATATCAAGACGTTATTAAGGAATATTTCGTAATGTCTCGTCACAAAAACATATCTTGTATCTATCTTTCCCAATGCTTTTCAAAGGTTGATAAACAAGTTATAAGAAATAACCTGAAATGTTGTGTATTTTTAAGCAAGATGATCACTATTCGAGAAAGATTTACAACAATTATGTGGGATCTGATATGAGTTTTAACCACTTTAATGAATTATGTGATAAAAATTTGGAAGGAAGACTACGGATTTTTTAACTATTAATCTAACTTTGAAGCCTAAAAAATGGTAAATATCTGAATAAATTTTCTAATATAAAATGCTGCTCAGTGGTCTGACAAATCTACTTGATAAAATTATTTGTTACAATTATTTTTATATTATCCTTTAATTTTTATTTACATTATGAAAAATAACAGAAAAACGGTAAATCTGTTCACGTTCCACGTTCACGTTCATGTTTCACGTTCATGTTTTCACGTTCATGTTTCACGTTCGTGTTTACGTTTCACCGTTCATTGTTTTACGTTCGTGTTTTACGTTTCACGTTCGTGTTTTCACGTTCGTGTTTCACGTTCCACGTTCACGTTTTACGTTCCGTGTTTCACGTTTCGTGTTCACGTTTCCACGTTCCACGTTTACGTTTCAAAATTTTTCCTAAATAAATGGCGAACGTAACTTCAGAAGAAGCAAAAAAACTTGATCAAATAGAAAAGAAATTAATCAAAGAATTTAAAGAACAGATTCGAATTGATGAAAAAAGAACAAGAATTTATTCAAAAAATTAATCAACCTGTAACATCTGCAATAAAAAATGTTGAGGGCAAAATTGAAAATGTTTTTAAGCGATAATCAAAATTTAATGAATTTGGTTCCAGTTGTACGACAATTTGCTGATGATACCAGAATCTGAGTTTGAATTGCCAAAAATTACCATCTTCAACACCATTTAGACCTCGAATCATTGAAGACTCTACCATAGTTGAACCAAATAAGTCCTGGAACAACGGATATAATAATTGGTGAAATTGGTAAAAAATTTCTTCCTAGAGCAAAGGATGATAAATTTGGTTTGTATTGGGACAGAAAAAAGAAAAGTTTTATGATTGGAAATTTGCCGTGAATTTTGAGCATAATGATATCATTATTAATGAAAAAAACATATGAAGGAACTCAAGGTTTATGGAGATTATTAAACAGGCACTGATGTTCCAAAAGACGGGTTTATATTCTGAAGAAGACTTGAAAAAGTATACTGAAATTTTATGGAAATCTGATTCAATTTACAAAAAATAATGATCCATCAACTAAGAAACCAAAGTCAAGTAAAAGGTTAAAAAATATCTCAATTTGATTAAACCAATTTGGGAAAAAAAGAATCGAAGGATCAGGTGTGAGAAAAATACAATGATAATAAGATTGAGTACAGATATATCGACGATTTGATAAAACTCGATGGAATTATTAATTATATTTATGCTCAAGAAAAGGCTGGAAACAACAATTTTTTGAACGAAAAGAAAGCGATTAAAGATTTTATTTCGAACAAACTTGATGAAATGATTGAAAAACCTGATGGAATTAAATATTTAAAACGAGTTTTGCCGGCAATAAGTTCATCTATGATTGAGGGTAGTGGACTTTTGAATGATTTTATCAACAATTTACCTTTTGAATTACACGTACCAACTTATCAGTATTCTGGGGCCTGGCACAAAACTCGAAAAAAGACTAAAAAGAGGAGATCCTGGTTATAAATAAGTTAGATCAAGGTTGCTATGGAACACGATATTTTTTATGCAAAATCATAGAGACACAAATTCCAGACATATACCAGATTAAAGTTTTGCAAGATAAAGCAATGGATAGATTTTTATCAAAAGATGCTAGTTTAGGTTGAAAGATTTGTTGGCGCTTCCAACAGCTGGAGCAATGTTTTTGAAGAGAAAACTAGGAATGGGAATCGAAGGAGAACTTGAAATTTTAACTATATAAATGGAGGTGAATGTAAATTTCAGCAAAAATCAGAAAGAAAAAATAAAATCCGCTTTTAAGAAGAAAATACCCGTTAGTATTCAATGTAAAATAGATCAACTAAAAAATGGCCGAAGATAAGATATTTTTAACAAATAGACAATACAATAAACTCGAAAAACATAAGAAAAACAATAAAGGAACCAGAATAGAATTTTCTTATAATCAGTTGAAAGAACTCAAAAATGGTGGACTTTTGAAAGATTTATTAGATTTTGGAGAAAATAATTCCAGTTGTTAAAAATGTTGTTCCTTTATGTTCGTAAAGCTGCTCCAATCGTTAAAAAAGATGTGATTCCTATTGTTCGAAACATTTTAAATTGGTTAGATAAAGAGTTGGAAGATGTTACAGGATCTGGATTAGATGAAAAAAACTTTGAATTACGTGAAATCAAAACATTGAAAAAAAAAATTTAAACCTTTAACATTCGGGGAATTGGAAGAAATCTGCAAAAAATATTAAACATTTTAGAGGAATCTTCATGAGAGATACATTACCTGAAAAAGTTAAGAAATTTGAATGTGGAAATTGTGAATTTAGACTCGATTATGGGAAGTGGAAACGCATTGGATTTTGTTATTATAAAAATGATAAGAATGCATGTTATTTTGATTCGTATGGAAGAATTGAGGACAAACCACCTATAGAATTGATCAAATATTTGAAAAAAATCAAGCGTTCTACTACAATGATTCTCAGATTCAAGACTTATGTGTTTTTGTTTTGAATGAACTGAGTACTGGTAAAGATTTTAAAGAAGTTGTTAACAAATTATTACTTAATAAATATGGATTCACAAAATATTTTTGACGTATTTGGAACACAAATTATTCAAAATGTAGATAATTAGTTTGAATTTTGATAGTTTGAGAAATGAGTTTGATAACAAGTTAGAAAATTTTATTACAAAACCTTCCAGATTCAGATATGTTTGCTGTCGAGATTTGAAGATTTTAAAGCAGAATATGATAACAAACTTGCAAAATTTCATGAGTTCAAATGAAGTTGCTGATAAAATAAAAAACATTGGAAAAAGAAGTTGATGATGGTGTAAAAAAATTATTTTACCAATTTAATGTTCTCATATTGAAAAAGCTGATAAAATTACTGAAAGCGATCAAAGTTGAAAAGAATTATGTTAGTTTGGCTAATAAGAAAAGAATTGTCGGTGTTCGACCTGGTATTGACAAAACATGATGTTGTTGTTAAAGAACAAATTTTAAAACCTCTAAAATATATCAGAAAACATCGATATTGTTGATTTACATGATCCGAATGTTAAAAATTGCCTTAGATTTTAAAGGAAAAAGAATTAGCGGTGATTAGTAAAGGAAATTAATCCATTTGATGTTGTTTGTAATGATTCAATTAGAAGATCCTAATTAAAATGTTTAATGAACTAAAACAAAAATTATGAGAATCATAAACAGCATGTTAAAGATTTTACAACAGAAGTCCTATGAAAAACTTGAAGCGAGAAGTAAAAGATCTATAGAAAATTTTGTGATGAAAAATTTACAAATTTTGAGGAAAATTTCAATCTATATAAAGGCGATCTTTATGGAAAAATAAAAACTTTTTGGAAACATTTTCGCTTAAATTTCAAGAGGGTTTTATGAAACCGATAGAAAAAATGAGTGAAAGTTTTTAAAAGAGTAGTTACTAATCAATCTTTACTTCATGATAAATTAATTAAAAAACTAGAAGAAAACTTTGGCGAAATTAATGAAAAGTTTATAAAAAATAAGCAGTCTTTTGATAAGTTTAGTTTAGGATGCCACAAAAACTTTTGAGAATATTGATCATAAAACTCGTTGATTACAAACGATTTATATCTCGATAAAGTAAATAAACTAGAAGAAAACTTTAATAAATTTAAAGAAGATGTTAATAAATCTTTTGAAAACATTGATAACAGATTTAATGGATATAGGCGGCTATGATGACTAATTTTCCTTATATAAATGGCGCTCATATATTGTGTGAGATGTAAAGAAAAAACTTGCAACAAATGATATAAAATACTATGCAAACATCAATGGAGTTAAGAGAATTTCTTGGGAAAAATGTGCTGAATGTAACGCTAAAAAGAGCCAATTTATAAAACTTGAAATTTTTTCTTAATAAATAGAGATGGGGGGACATTACAGCTGCTTTCCGATCTTTTTTATAATGCACACACGAAAGAGCTTGAAAATAAGAACATTGGGGATGAATATTTCTCAAAAATATGAATTATCGAAGAAATATGATGAGATTATACGTAAACAAATTGAATTGGTATAACATAGTGTCATAAAATATCAAAATCTGTTCCTCCCAGGAGTTTCAATTCAAGGAAAATATACATTATCACAATTAAAAGATTCATCATAGTCTGTTCTTTGTCTCTATCAACACATTTTTGCAGTATAAAAAGTTTTTGGATGGGGAAAAATAAAAGATAACAGTTTGATTGGAAAACAATATTATAAGATAGCCGGGTTACTATCTCTGTGCAGATTTTATTGAAATATTGTGACCGAGATCGCAAAATTTATAGGAAGAGAACTCCTGCATAATGACGACAGTAGATCATTTAAAAAATGACTCTAATCTTTTTTAATTATTTTACTAAAATTTATTATCTTTTTCTTATAAATAACGTACATTAGATTCGATGAAAAAATGATAACATGATGTTTTAAAAATTTCTAAATTTTCTTCTTATTTTTTAAATGGCGCGGGACTACAGGAAAAAATATGCTAGTGATTATTGGAAAGGGCGGGAGTTTTAAAAAATTTCTATTTCTATCCAATTAGTAAACAAACATTTTGAATGAACATCCGAATAAATAGAAAAAAACTGGAGGTTTTTAAATAATTTGATTTTGGAGATTAACTTTTGCTCGTCTAACTTCCAGTGTTTTATATTTCATTCGGAACTTTAAACAAAAACAAGGATGGTTCAGCACTATCTTAGGAAACTGATAATGTTAGATTAATCGGATAATTTTCTATAACCGATTTTATATTTTATAAAGATTGAAGTAAGAAAAAAACACAATAAATTGATAGAAGAAGTCGAAAAACTGTGGCTATTAAGGCACAATTTAAAGGAACTTCATTTCGTTATTCAAAAAAGTGATGTTTAATTTCTCAATAACTTCTAAGGGCTTTGTAATCAGATTTTAAATTTGGTGTTTTTGAAAGCAGCTGGAAATTTATCTCATATTTGGATTAGGTATTTTTTGAAAAAAAAAATGTTTACTATTCCGATCTATAAAGGAGGATTGTTATCTAAGTTTTATAAGAGCAGAAGACTGATTGATGTGAGATTTCTGAAGACTGCTAACTGGAACATGTTATGCCTGTTGAATGGGAAATAAAAATAACCCAAATTACAAGGGATTTTTTATATTAGAGTTCCAATGACTTGTGATTATAAAACCACGAGTAAAATTAGGTTGATTGTTTGAAGATTTACATAAAAGTCAAAACATTTATGTTTAAAATTTTCTAAGATTGGCATATGTATTGAACAAAAAAAAGGGATTTTATTCGCGGAAGGCAAACTTATTTCGTATCGATTATCACAAAAAATTTATAGCAAAAATATCTTCAATCCCAAGTTCGTTATCATCATCGGTTTTTCAAAATCAGATAGACAGAATAATACAAAGGAAAAAAATCCTTCAAAGTTTGATAGTTTGGATGTAAAAAAATATCAGGAGTAAAATTTGAACGGTTCTTTATTATCCAGATGAATTACACAAAATTTAAACATTGTCCGGAGGTCTTTTTCAGAATCATTGTATCAGATGTGATCAAGATTTTAAGAAAAGTTTATCTGTAAATTAATAAGGAAATGGGTATTAACAATCCTAGAAGAGAATTTTTTTAGCCGAATAGAGACCTATTTATGTCATTTGATAACAACCAAAGAGTTTTGACAAATATTTCTGGTTCAAAGAACGATATAATT